>NW_019154116.1:2437367-2459067 GCF_002288905.1 Enhydra lutris kenyoni | reverse complement strand
CCAGTGTCAAGTCCAGTACCAGTGAGAGGTCCGACTCACGTCCAGTGTCAGTGAGAGGTCCGACACACGTCCAGTGTCAAGTCCAGTACCAGTGAGAGGTCCGACTCACGTCCAGTGTCAGTGAGAGATCCGACTCACGTCCAGTGTCACGTCCAGTACCAGTGAGCGGTCCGACTCACGTCCAGTACCAGTGAGAGGTCCGACTCACGTCCAGTACCAGTGAGAGGTCCGACCAAGTCCACATCGTTCTTTGTGCAAACGTATCAAGGAATGCCCCAAGATACCAGCTGAGTAACTCAGACACAGTGGGAATGGCCTTCCCAACCCTAAGGGCGGTGACCCTGCCTCTTGGGGCGCCTGTCACACACCTAGAGTCCTACTCCTCCTCCCCAGCTGGTGCGCTCCCCGGGGTGACCCGTGTATCAGGACGGCTGGATTCACAGCAGTCACCTAGGGGCTTCCTGCAAAGGGGTCTATAGACATCAGCACCTCGTTGACAGATCAGGCAAAACTTGGGTGGAGAAGAGAGCATGAAGGAGAGAATGACACCAAAGGAGCCCTGATAGGAAGGAATGTGACCGTGGGAAGCGGCTTTCTTCCTCCCCTCCCCCTCCCCCTCCCTTTTACTTCTTTTTAGCAAAACCAATAGATCCTTTGCTTCTATGCCCTATGGTGGCTGGAGGGTCATCGGGCTTTCAGGGACACCGGTGAGTTGACATGGGGTCAGGCCATGGCCTCCCCATTGGTGTGCCAGGCTTGCTGGTGTGTCTGGGAGACCGTCACACCTCCTCCTGGTGGCTTTCTTCCTCTTCCCTGGCAGGGCTGACCTCGGGGCCCCTGACCACGGGCAAGTGGTCACGTTCCCACCCACAGACAGTCCTCGAGCTTTCTGAAAATGGACAGTGGGTGCGATCCCCCTTTCATCTTTGTCAGCGGTCAGATGTGCACACTTGATTGGTGCGTGAGGGCACGTGAGCCATGCATGAGCCAGAGACTGCCAGACATGACACAACTCCATCACGTGGAACTCCTGAGGTGGGAGTGACTCCCTGAGATCCAGGTCCCCCCGCGGGCCCAAGAGGGTTCCGGAAGCCGCCTTCCACCCGTCCCCTTCAGCCTCTACTTCCCCGCTTCACCCAAGGTCCTTCCCAGTCCCCGTCCAGAGAACACATCCGGATCCAAGCATTCTACGTTGCTGGCCTTTCTGGCTGATTCACGGCCCAGGGCTAAGGAAGTCTGATGCAGTCCCTCTTTATGATGAGTAATTGCCACAAAAGTACCAACAGGTCCATGTACCTGAGGATCCAGTGGCACTGAGAGCCGTCTGATCCCCTGGGAGCTGAGCCTGCCAGCGGGAGGTGACTCCGAGGACAGGGCTGCAGCGCTGCGTCCTTCTTGTCACTCTGCACTGCCCCTGGACGCGCACAGGCTGGGGCCGAGGCTCTTCCCTCCCATCTTTGCTTTACTTGGAAACGCCACCACCAAGCGGGTTAGTGCGCAGGGCGTAAAGGACAGCAGCCGGGGAGGCGGGTCTGGTGTAACAGGGAATGAGCTTCCATTCTCCAGCGGGGGCACCTGGCCACTCTGGAGTGAGTGGCTCTCCGGCATTCAGGCAGTGGGGAAGCAGCTGAGTCTGTAGATTTAAGTCAAAGCTGGGCTGCCCCATGCAGGGCCTCGAGTTGACTGTCCGTGTGCAGTTAACGGAGGGTGTGGGCCCAGCCTGCGGAGTTGGGGAGCATAGGAAAAGCTGGCTCCTGGGGCACAGAACATAACTCGGCAGGGTACGTTCTCAGAAGGTCTAGCTGGAACGCAGCAGGAAATAGGGCTTTCCTTTTGGGTCTGATGCTGTGTGCCACTGACAAGAGCTGAGTCAGGGAGCCTGAGATACCCACAGCTTGGGTTTTTGGGGGAATCCTTGTGTGACATAAGGCTGGTCACTGACCTCTACCCCATTATCCTAAGTCACATTTGGAACCACAAGATCATACGTTCTTAGATGCCATTTGTAAGGCCAAAGAGACATTGCTATGACAGAACCATTGGCTGGACCCCCCAGTCAAAGGACTGAAGCGTGATGACATGACCGGCGTATCATTTTCCGTGAGGGAAAGGATCGAGTACCGTGTCTGCATTAGGAGTGGGTTATTTTCCATTTGTTATGGTGCATTAGTAAAAATACACTCATAAAACTTAACATTTATTTAATGTTCTGTCATGAGGACACACATCTTGGACACATCAGGAAAGTTGAGAAAGAAATAGTTGTACTTATTTTGCAGTGACCTGAATTTAGCATCAGATGTGAAAATCATGACATGAAACTTGGGTGGAGAGATGAAAGTCAGAGCGCGTGCCGAACGGTATTAGTGGCAGATGTGATCTTCAGAGAGGCGATGGCATTTCCTCTGAATGGGTGGATATGCCCCTCCGACGGGGATGTTAACATGATTAGCAATGAAAGTATGCTTTGTTCCCTGGCCTTCACGTGGTCGCAGTACTGGCATGCATCCTCTACTTGTAGTGTTTAAATCACGCATTATTCTGCCCCATGCCCGCGACGCGGCCTGGGTGCTGTGTGGTGCCCCGTCGTGCAGACGGCTGTTCATGAACACCCAGATCCGCGTGCTAAAAATAAGTGCAGCGGGGTTCACGCTTTCCCCTTTTCTAATCCAACCATATACGTGCACAAACGTGCATTCCTATAGATACGTAAATACCTGACTTTCTCCTTCGGTTTTTGGCCCCAGGACGACTTTTCTGAGCGCCCACGCCCCCTGCGCATAGCTGTCTGCCCCCAGACACTCATTAATTGACTGCAAACACAACTTTATTGCAAAATGACTGCAGCTTTATTAAGCAACTGGATTTACAGGCAATAACATAATCAATATAACATTAATATAGCACATAATTAAATAAGATTCCTACAAGGTCCTGCCTGTATCCCGAAATATACAGAAGTTAATTGTTTTCACCGATGGCATTAACCAGCGGGATCTGAAACCAGACTTGGAAGAACAGAGTCCCCAGTTGTTCTTAAGTAAGTATTTCATCTGGTGGGAGAGGGAACCATCCTCACGACCCACAGGAATCCCGTATCACCATGATTCCCCCCAAGACTCCCTCCCTGGGGGACGACAGCCACTGAACCAGCGAATGCTCTCGGGATGGACTGACGGGCAAAAAGCAAGTACCAAATTGTACTTAATGGGTTTCCCCACCAGTAGGAAGAGGAGGCACCACCCTGGGCTCTCAGAAGTGACCGTAGAATGTACCACATCTGCTGAAGACGGAGGAACTCACACCCCGCAGCGTGAAACCAGCCAGTGATGTGTTCGTGTTTCAAATGCTGGGGAATCCCTCAGAATGCGTTTGTAGTGGGCCCAGGAGGTGAAGTACCCTGGGAAGGAACCACGGGAGGTGAGAGCCCTGCCCAGGCACTCGGCCTGAGCCCCATGCGACAGACAAGCACCGTGGACGGGACAGGTCCTGGGGCAGGAGCGCGTCACCGCCATACCTGCGCACGGCTCTCACCGCTCAGCCTCCCGGCCCCACAGGCTCGCTCGGGAGCTTCTCGCCTCTGCCCCCTGCAGTTTCAGGAACTTGGAATCTGTTGCTTTCACATTCCATTTCCCCTCATGACCACCTGCCCGATCACCAAAAGTGAAAGTTAACGCAAGTAAAACAGCTGAAGCGGGTGCGGCTCTTGTGCACTGGACTGTGCAGGACCATTTAGCCTTGGAGCGCCATGCACGACGAGACGTGATCAGGAGACGGAGGTGTTCTGAGCCCCTTATCCTCCGGATCCACTCCTTCCACGACGCTGGCGGGCTGCCTGCTGAGAGGTCCCCACCCTTGAGAACGTCTCGGTCTCAGACGGTGAGCGCGGTAGCTGAAGGCTAGGACACAGGACTGTCTTACAGACGGAGGCGTGTTACCCACTAGATGGGGAGGCGGTCCCGATCCAGGAGCAGAGACACAGCTACCAGGGAACATCAGCAGGAGTGAATTTCAGCAAGTCCTTGTAAAATCTCTCTGACGGGGAAGATCCTAGAGCCTCAGTGTTTCAGGAACGTGGGGCGGTTCACCTGCAAAGGGCACAGGGGTGGGGTCGCCCCGACTGCGAGCTCTGTGGAGGTGGAGGCCATGTGGAGCCTCCAGGAGGCACAGGGAGGCTGGGAGCCTAGGAGGACCAGCAGCGGCTCCCCGCCCTGCACTGCCTGCCCTGGGGCCAGTTCCAGCCTCAGTGAAGACCCCTGTCGCTCACTGGGGATAAAGGCTGATCCCAGCAAAGCTGGCAGCTCTGCCAGGGCAGGACGTGAACCCCGACTGAATGTGCTGCAGTCCCCCTGAGGCCCCCGAGTCTGCATGGCTCTCCGCTCCTTGACTTGAGGCAGGGTCCCCGCCCTCTGGGACGTGTTAGTGCTAACACCGGGCTCAGGCGTCCTTGTGCAAAGCTCCCCATGTGTTCGCACTACTCACACCACTCCCCTGGCTGGGATCAGGGTCCATGGACAGACGGCAGGGTCCTCGCGAGGTGCACATGCCTTGGGGGACCCTCCCTCTGCATGCAAAGGGAGGCTCTCTGTGCCTCAGAGTCTGTGGGTCTCTGCACATGGGACAGGGCCAGTCTGGGACAGGAGGCGCTCTCCAGGGAAGCCCAGCTTCGCCCTGACCAACGGGAACGAGGGGGTCTGTAGGCATAAATGATCGCTTTGGCCACTCCATAAACATGACAGGCAATGCTGACCCTCCTCCCCTGACCCGAGCCTTCCCACCATCGCCCCTCACACGCATGTGCACACACACTCCACTGACCCGGGTGTCAATACCTAAACTCGGGCCCCATTCAGGAAGTCCACGAGATCCCTCACATCACTGACAGCCATGAGCCGTGGACAGGGCTGAGGGCGCGTCCAGCCCCTGCATCTCTCACCCACCCCCCAGGGAACCCTGTGACCGCTGTGTGTGGTGCCACAGGAAGTTCGGGTGTGGGACAGAAAGAGGCAGAGAGATACAAAGTGGGCACTCCAGAGGACAGTGGGCCTGGCTCCTGGGGAAGGCAGGCCTGGACAGCTAGGAAGACGGAAGCGACCAGACGCGTGCAAGGGTGTGGAGACCCTGTTGTAGGTGGGACTCAAGTGGCAATGTCCCTGGAAAAGAAACGACTTCTTCCCATAGACAGAATGTGGGAAATGACATGCTAGCTTGTCCTATTTGGGCATAAAAGGGCATCGCTAAAAAAAAAAAAAAAAAAAAGAAAGAAAAAGAAAGAAAGAAAGAAAAAAATAGCATTGCCTACTGATTACAGAAAGATCACAACTAGATTTGAAAAAGACATTGGCCTCCGGATAGAGCAGCTGTGTCCCCAACGGGTAGCAGAGGGCCTCAGGGTGACAGAGGTCCATCTTGGAGCAGGGAGTCCTGTCAGATGGCGGCACACACGGCGGGACGGGTTCCGGAATTACAGAGCTCCCATGGCCCTAAAGGAGGCCTCACTGTTGGCAGAGAAGTCACCCAGCACCTTCCCCCATTCCAGGGGAGGAGGGCTTTCAGGCAGCAGAGGGGCAGCTAGGACCCTGAGCTTCCCAGCCCCCCACGCTTGACACTAAGCAAAGAAGAGTCCCGACCTCCCCGCCTCGGGGGCGGATTTGCGCCATGACCACCCGCAAACCACAGGCGGTTCCTGGCGTCCAGCGATGGCCGGTTCAGTGTCAGGAGCTGCGAGGACCATGATTCAGGTCCAAGACGAGAGCGTCTCTATCGGCGAGTTCTAATCTCAGATTCCCTGTGCCCTCCCCGGTGGTCGGCCCACCCTCGTGCGGCTGACACGCACCCACAGGAAGGCGTTCGGAAGTCCCCGCCTCAAGGCTGCCTAACGGGGAGACGCACCTTAGCTGCCCGCGCTACGAATTGCTTTTAACATAACACGGGCCCCCAGCCCTGACTTTTGGCTCAGGAAAATGAGCCTCGAAATTCCTCGCACAGGTGGAGAGCTCGTTCCTGTATCTGCAAGGGCGACCCTCACGCCCTGACCAAGGGGTCAAGTCACAGCTACCTGCCTGGGTCTTCCCCCTCCTCTCCTTCCAGATTAGCATGTTCCTGACATGAAAAGGGTATTTTTCATGGTGTCCAAAATGCGCTGAAACTCAGTTAAAGACTTGGGGCAATGTGCAAAGTCGGGGGCAGGGACGTGGTGAGGCTCTGGTGAAACCCGGCTCCTGCAGCACAGGGAAGCGATGGCGGGACGGCGGACAAAGCCTCCCAGAGGTCCCTGCGCACCAGAAGCTCTCCAGACGCGCAGCTGACTCCGACAACCGTGACCACGTCGGAAACTCGGGCGCCGGGCTCGTCGGCTGGCGCTGCCCACGGCACTGCCCTCCAACACCTCATGCTTCCTAGAAAAAAGTGGGGCTCAAAGGGAGCCGATGAGGGAACGTCCAGGCCATGTGTTTCTGACTCGTTTATACCACGGTTATCAACAAGCCATTGGTTTGTAACAGATCTGTGTAGTCCAAGGTCTGGGGTCTTTTTTTTTTTTTTTAAGATTTTATTTATTTATTTGAAAGAGAGAGAAGGAGAGAGAGAGAGAGAGAGAGAGCATAAGAGGGGGCAGGGTCAGAGGGAGAAGCAGACTTCCCACTGAGCAGGGAGACTGATGCAGGACTCAATCCCGGGACTCCAGGATCATGACCTGAGACACCCAGGCACCCCTGGGGTCTTTTTTTTGGTGTTAAAACAAAACAAAACAAAACAAAACAAATAGAACTCGTCCTAGAAAGCGGAGGAAGTATCTCCCAAGAGAAAAATCAGCTCCAGTCCCGAAAGATGAGGCTGGTTTCAAACTGGGCTAAGAAATCCCTTTCCGCCTCTGTTTGTGAAGACAGGTGAGGAGGCAGGGCAATGAGGAGGAAGGTGGGCGCAGGGGGTCCCGGGGTCTCTCCAGGTCTTTGCTTTTCCCAGAATGTGTCTGGAGCTCTCCTCCCTGTGCCCGTCGGGTGGAGGCCAGCGGTCAGCACGCAGCTTTCCTGCCACTGCTCTCCGCGGACACTTGAGAACACGGCCGGCCGCTCTCACAACCACAGGCGCCTGCTCCCACCGCGTCCCTCTGCGCCCTCCGCTTGCCGCTCCCGGGAATGCTCACTCGCACCTCTGTCTAGGTAGGTGCCGGGCAACCGTCCGTCTACGTTTTGAGTTCTCAACCACATGAATAGTAAAAAGGGGGAATGTGACGTGCGAGACAAGGTTAACCAGATGCACAGAGAATCAAGGACACTCAGAGGAAGGGGAGACCCTCACAATGGACACTCTCGAGGTTTGAGAACACGGAGGTAGAAGGTACCGGGTAGTAGCCTCTCATCATGAGTAGAGCACAGGGGGCGGTTTTATTTTTCCTTTCTCACTGCTGTGAGATGATAGATGGCCCTGCTGGCCAGGAATAGGGTCACCGCCAGTGATGACCCGCTGTCCTCACACAGTCCCGCAAAGCCACGGCTACATCTGCAGTGACCCGTGTGGCAGAAGGACCACGGGACACCTAGCGTTGCCCAGACTCTCTGAAGGATGTCCTCTCTCTGGCGACCGTGACCGAGTCTTGCTGCTAAAGACAGATGTGCTGGGTTCTGCGTTAGAGCCTTCTGGGTCTAGGGAATTCAAGTGTTAATGAACCAAAAAGGGTGATCCCAGAGCCTCTCACTGGCTGATTCCTTAATGGGAAGTAATTCAGTGCAGCTTGGGGTCCCCCCAGTGTTCCTCTGAGTGTGGATCCCCCATCGATGGCAGAAGAACCCTGATCTGAAATGCAGGTGACTGGGCCCTGCCACCCGCCTGCTAGAACGGAAGGCGGGACGGGGGCCACTGGGAAACACGCCTTCCTGATCCGTTTCCCTAAGGCTCGGCTGCACCCTTCACCCGCAGCAGAGGTTAGAGGCTGAGAGGTGTGTGGGAAGAGCAGGTAGACTCCTCAGCAGGAGGCTCCGAGTTCCGGGCCTCCTTGTGCTCTCCCTGTCCTTCTTCCTGTGCCCCCTTTCCTCCTTCTCCCCACTTTTCACACACACACACACACAGACACACACACACGTACACACACACACTCGAACAATCTGGACAGCTCCTCTTGGTCCCACTGCCTGTGCTTCCAGAGCTCACCCACGGGGTGGCTGTGGTCATCCCAGCCGTCCCATGCATCTGGAGGCTGGGAGGGGTGCCCACCAGGGCTCAGCCTCCTGCTCAGTGAGGTGAAGCTTCTGGGACCCCCTTCCACCTGTCAGCTCAGGTGCTCAAGTTTACCAGCTGGGAGACCTCCGAGAGCAGTAAAACCCTCCCACCAACAGGCTCTGCAAACCTTCGTTGACAGATTCCAGCGTCTAATCATTCTCACTGCTGCTGGAAAAACACCGGATGCTTCCGGGGGCCCCGAAAAGTCCCGCACTGGGCTCCTTTGTACAGGAAAGAGATATAATTTCCAGCACACTCGAAGTGTCTCACTCTCGTCGTCATTACATTACATTTCATCATTAAGCATCCCCCCCCCCAAATAAGGTGTTGTCTGCTTAGTAATCTGAGGTTCAATTTACAATCTGCAACTCTACACAGTGCTGAGCAAGGAAAGAGACTGCTGACCTCAAACAGCCTCACGAAGAGGGACTGGGTGAGCAGAGCTCGGGAAACTCCTGGAGGAAAAGCAAATAAACAAAGGGACTTGGAGGAAAGCACCGGCCGCGGGGACAGTGATGCATACAGAATCAGGGGCGGCGGACCGTCCAGCGCCCAGAACAGAAACTCTCAGTCAGGGACTAATGAGTGTAAAAGTGCCCCTAAAATGTTCCAAGTTGGAGGAGTCATTCCCAACCTACTCGGAAGTTAGGTGGGAACAAGAGATCTGATGAGAGGGTGGCTTCTGCACTTGCTTGTATCTGAGCCCTGGGAGGGACGCGGGAAGAACGTGACGTGGATCTGTCCAGCTGGCTTAGTGACACACGACACACGCATGGCGGGCACAGCACATGGACACCCCCCCCAGGGCCACGGAGGCCCCTCTGGGGTGCAGCCCACACTACAGCTGAGATCCAGCCCTCTCTCAGCGGCGTTGCAGGCTTGTGAGAACACCAGACCGCCCTGGCCGGGAGCCCTGGTGTCCGGCGCGGTATGGAAGGGTCAGCCGCCTCACTGGGGTGTCCGCTATTTTAAGTGGCAGATCTTTCCTCCAGAAAGCAGCTAAATCCTAGCCACGTGTCTGCCACAAGGTGGTTCCACTTAGGAGTGGTAAATAAACACGCGCATTTATAAACGAATAAATAAGAACTGTATGCAAGAGCGGCGAGCCTTAGCAGAAACCCGAACTCTCCCTGCACATCTTCCTCGGAAAGTCCGTTTTCAATTACGCCACACTGAACGTACATTGATGATAATGTGTTTGCATTGCTGGCTTTCATTTTATTTTTTTACAACTCACCGCAGGATAGCGAAGTCAAAAATATACCATTCTGATCAACAGAACACATCTGGGGTGAATCCACACAGAAGCAATTAATTTCCTGGTGGTATTTTTACACTGGGGGCCTGATGCAGGTCCCCATTATACAAACAAAAAAACTCCAGACAGCTCCTGCTGCCTGATAAAAAATAAATCAGATGGCGGAGGGCTGTTTGGCCTAGGACTGCTACAGGCTATGACTTGTAATGAGGCTCCCAACACTAATTATGAAGCTTATTAAGGAGAATCGGACAACTTGTCCTAAAGTGCAGGCTATCATCACGCTGGAGAGGGCGGGCCTGCTCTAGCGACCCTCGGTCACCTGGCTGAGCTGGGACCCGGGTGGCACCACAGGGCTGTGGATCAAATCCCATCAACAGTAGGATTGCCCTCTTCAGCGAATCAGTCCGGATAAATCTGATAGAGGGGCAGGGGAGAGTCCCCACCACCCGCTGAGGGTTCCCACATCGGAGTCCTCCCTCCTGGCGAGCATCTGCCCGGAAGGGTGCGGCGCTCCATTGTTACACTTACTCCAAACCCCGGATCTTCTCCGGGTCTGAGCGCAGAAGCATGATTTCGACGCGCTCTTTCAGAAGGGTAGGGAAAAGAAAAGATTAATAAAGATGTTATGAGCCTGAACCGCTGTGAGATTTGTTTAATTATTCCCCACAGGACTGCCCCAGCAATCTGCTGACATTTAGCCCCGACCTTGCAAATCCTCGGTAAATATTAATATATCAACTCAAACAGGGCCCGTTGTTTTATTGGTTCACGGAGCTCAGAGAGATTCGCCACAGCAGTAGGAAATCATGTGTGGAAGTGAGGAGGCCGGGCGGCTTTGATGCCACCTTCTGCTGCACACATGAGCTGGGGACAGCAACAAAATGGCAATGCTGTTCCTCTGCCTCAGCTGCTGGACCCTTCAGATGCCTTCGCTTCCCTTTGTACGGCGGCTGGAATCATCCCAAAACCACGGTGGCAGGAGATCAGAAAGGAGGGAGACGAGGCCGGCAGAGAAACCGCACGTTATTATCGGAAAGGCTGGAAATTTTAATAATGGGGAAGGTCCGCCCTCCAATCTGACCATCTTGGCCACAAGGGCAGACCAGGACGAGGGCGAGGAAGGGGAAAGCATCCTTCCTCCAGCCCCGGGACCAGCCTCCCGTTACCTCCTCCCTCACTGCCCACTACCCTCCTGGACCCAGGTCCACACAATTCCATGTGCATATCTGAGAAGGAAAATTATATCCCGTTTTGACCGAGGGTTTGCTGTAGGGGTAAAAAAAAGAAAGAAAGAAAGAAAGATTGCTTTTAATTTTTCCCCATATGTGCTGTGGATGGTGATATTTGGGGAGGTTGTATTTTCCTTGTTTCAAAGTTATCTCTTATTGACTCATCTCCTGAAAAGCATTCTCAAATCCCGAGAGGCTGGATGTTTGCTGGGGGCCCAGGAGGTCCCCCAAATTCTTGGGTGTAAGAAAGAGGGCGGCCTGGGCCACATTTGGCTTTCAGATGTACTGGGCTGCAGAGTCAATGCGTGATTAATTTTATTCATAAAAATGTTAATCACTTCATTGTGAGATCTTTTTAACATTCAGCGCGGGAGCACCTTTTTAATTTCTCTTGCCCACCGTCTCGCAGATGTATTTAATATTTTCAGACGCCGCTGCAGCTACCCGAGGACCTGGCAATTAAGCATACGCTTAAAATTCAAACAACAGGCGAAGCTGCCTCGGCGACAAACAGGCCAACAGAAGGGACCGGCCGCGGAGGCGCGCCGAGCTGCAGGGGCCGCGGGGAGCCGGGAGAGCCGTCCCTCCCCGCAGCCCCGGGCGCACCACGCACCCCGCGGCCCCAGCCCCGGGAGCCTCGCCTGCGCCGAACGGCGGCTTCAGGCCGAAGGAGTGAGGCAGGAGTGGGACCAGCTCCTCGGTTTAGGGGACTGTCGCGGCGTTACTGCGCCGCCGGCCGGGACTCGCGGCCGCTGGGGACCCGGGGACGGCGGCGCGCTGGCGCGGGAGACCGCAGGCTGGCGGGGTGCGCCGGTTCCCCCCACCAGGCCCCCGGGCGCAGCCCGTCCGTTGCGCCCCCGCATTCAGGCCCTGGGCGCAGGTCGCTGGATAACTGGATTAGGGGATCAGAGACACCCTCGGCGTCTTCAGAAGCCAAACAGCTCACGGAGGGGGCTGGCCCTCGCGTCCCGCCCCTGGGGGTCAGGCGAGGGCTCGCCCCCGCCCGCCCCCGTCCCCGCCCCTGGGCCCCGCGCGCTTCAGGCCTCCAGCCTGGGCGCCTTGTGCGGCCTGGGAGGCCCAGCGCTGGGGAGAGGCCATCCAGGCTCGCAGCTCCCTCCGTGCACCCCTTCTGGGTTGGGGCCACCTCACTCCTCTGACTTCCCATTCGTGATAATTCCAGAATTTTAGGAAGCCCGGCGGGGGGGGGGTGCTCCGGGGGGGCCTCCTCTGCCTAGGGCTGCTCTGCGACTTGGGGGCGGTGGGCCTCTTTCTCCATTGGAAACAAATGTTATAATATGAATGTTACAACTGCTGTTGGCACAAAGACGAATATGTTGGTATTATACATGAACACATTTCCTTTGACCTAAAAGTTACTTTTTAAAAATTTCTCTTCATTAGAGAATAAATTAGAACAACATTTTCCTGGGCTCTACAAGCACTGTGGGCAGCAGGCCTTGTGGTCACTGTCCTCACAGGTCAGCCCACCTCCTCTGCCCAGCTCTGGGCTCCCTCTAAGACAGACCGTTTTGCCCATTTTCAGAGTCCTTATTGAGAGAGGGGGATGGGACATGTATCCAGCTTCCTTCGCTGGTGCACAAAAGGATGCCAGCAGTCCCCCAGGGGACCTTGGGAGGCCTTTCAGCTCTGGAGTTACAATTAGAGCCACTGGTTGGTGGACACCCTGGAGAAGACCTGGAACGCTCTGTGAGCCCCACCTGGCTGAGCGGGCTGTGGGATTGCTACCGGGGTTTTGACTGGAGACCATTCACCCAACGCCAGGGCTAGGATGAGTACTCGTAGGCAAGGTAATGTGTCCAGGAGCACTGCTCCATCCCCAAGGACTTTGGGGGACTCCTACAAGGGGCTGAGTGCTGCCACCTCCCGCAGGGCACGATTCCTTTATCTCCCAGCTCCTTTTTCTAGCCATCCATTCTGGATTCCAGACCCAGGGCCCTTTTCCGGCTTGCCCTCCCCAGCTGGAGCAGCCAAATGCCACAAGCTGTGCGAGGACTCTCCCCCAGGATGCTTCCCTGGGGGCCGGTAAGTCATGGGGCCACAAGACAGGTGCTCCGTGTCAGGTAACCCAGACCTTCCCCTCTCAGGTCCCTGGAAACCTGAGAGCCCAGCTGACTGGCATCACAGTGCTCAGTCCTGCAGTGTGGCCCATGTGACACGGCTCTGGTGGGAGGAGACCTCCGGAGGTTCCAGGGCCTTCCAGGCCCCTACTGCCCACGTGCTCTAAACCTATTCAGAGCTGTCCCCACCCAGCCACCATGGGCTTGGCTTCCTTCCCTCCTATCCAACCTCCAACTTGGGGTAATGCAAGATTAAAATCCCATTCCCCACGGCAGACTGGGCCCTGGCACTTTCAGGAGAGCATTCCTGGCTCCAATCTTTCTGTATCAGTGTCCATAAACCGTTGGTCTCCGGCTGGCAGCTCAAGTCCTACCCAGACCCTGGCTGGGAGCAGCCAGGCAACCTCCAGTCAGCGTCCACCATCCAGAAGGAAAGCAAAGAGGGCAGCTAGGAAGGACCAGAACCTGACTCCCCAGCTCAGGAGAAGGGATCTGGAAGAGGGGTAAAGGCCAGCCAAAGCCTCCATGTTTGGGGACTGAAGGCCAGTATCTGTCCCATGGGACCCGGGCACTGTGGTCACCCTGTCCTTTCTCTCTCCTTTCTCCTCCTCTTTCCCTCTCGGGCTTCTTGGCTCTCTCGCAGAGCCCCATCTACAAGGACGACTGAAACTTTATAGGCCATGATTCATCGGGTGGCGTGCCCCTCGGAGCCATGGCGCGTCTTACATTAATCAGTGTCAGACCACTAAAACCGAGAGATGAATATGAATTCTCCATATTGCAGGCGAGATAAATGTGCTGGTGAATATAATTGATCGGAGGAGGGAGGGACGGATGGTGGGAACAGAGAGATTTCAGACTCCAGCATCCAGCAGGTCATTGGCGGGTGGGACCTGTGCCCACCCCGCAAGTCTTCAAGCTAGCAGCATGCCTGCAGGAGGGGGGAATCTGGAAGGTATGAGCTTCTGACCATCTCCTTGTAACCGGCCTGCCCTGGACCAGGAAGAGAAGTGTTTCCACACAGGATTTGCTACCCTTTCCAACCAGAAGACTCTACTGGTTCTGTCCAACCAGTAGACAGAAATCCTCTGCCCCAGACTCAGGCTATCCTTTCCAGCTCCCCAGTAGAGCAGGGGGCACCAAGTCACAAATACTCATCTCATGTCCATCCCTCGTTCCTACCCCTTTTCAGCTTCAATCTCCTCCTTGCCAGTCACAGAACTACCACGACCATATGAAACTGTCCCTAGGCATGCATCGAGTATGAGAGCACCTTTGCACAGGCAGAAAGTTCCAGAAGAACTTCTGCTTTGGCTGTAGAAGAAAAAGAGTTTTCTATGTTTACTCCCAGATATTTCAGGAGCTGAAATAGGGTGCACAGCAGGTGCTCCCCCTGGGGAGCCCTGCCCCCTCGCACGCACACTCAGGTGGCTGTGATGGGGAGGAAGGGTGGTTACAAACCATGCACGAAGAACAAAAGTGATTTTTCAAAGCTTGATTAAAAATTCATCTCTACCTCTTCACTCGAGAAAAACAATTCTGAAGATGGCGATCTGATTTCTTTGCGTGGGAAACTTCAGTCAGCGGGGGGGCACACACAGACCCTTCAGGACTTCCAGATCACTGGGCTCCCAAGTGTGGGACTCAGCTGGTAAGCACATGCCCATCCAGCCTCCCGGGCAGCAGTGTTTGGGGTCCCAAATGTATTGGACAGGAAGAAAGGGAAGAGCAGAGATACGGGGTGTGCAAACAGCCGGTGCCTGCATGGGCTGGCCTATTTGATTCCGGGACGTGGAAGCCTGGAGGCTGCCAGTGCAGGGCACTCTGCCACCCACCTGAATCCCACCTGACGCTTCCAGCAGTTACCCAGGAAGGTTCGACCAGCGCAGACGCCGGAGCACCAAGTCTGTGCTCTAGGAATGCTGTCCCTCACCACAGGAACAAGACACTCCTAGTCAAAACACATGCATGCCAAGTACACAGGATCTATCTGTCCCCAGTGGCCAGGGGGACGTTCGAGGATCCAGGCCGGGACCTCTGGAGTGGGGAGCTGAAGGTGCAGTGGCCCCTGAAGCCCCAGTGTCAAGGGTAGAGCAGGTAGTCCTCTCCAAATCCCCAACTTGACCTGCCAATGAAAGCACCCTACCTAGGACCTGGCACCCACTCCCTCCCCCCACAAATGCCAGCAGGCCAACCAGCAGGCCCGCCACCGCACCCCCAAATTACAAACAACTGGTGGCATCCGAGATCACAGAGAAAGCCCGACCACCTCAAATCGAGGCTCCCGCCCACGACGACTCCCAGGCCCAGCACCCCAGATCTTGCGCCACGGCCTGGCCCGAGGAGCCACATCCACGCCACGGTCAGGACCCCATTCCGCTTCCAGCCCATAGAGGGCGCGCCGAGCACGTCCATCGGATTGGAAGCGTCTCCACCTCGGCCGCAGCCCCAGCGTGCCCGCGGGTGCCCGCCCTGCACCCGGCTCCGCGGCCCGGCTCCTCCCGCGCCCCCACGCGCCCCTCCCGCTTGCCCCGCACCCCCTCGTGCCGCCTGTGCTCGCTCTCCCGCGGCCTTCGCGCCTCCTCTCGCTAAGCCTCCTCCAGCCTCAGGGCCCGGAGGGCCCCCCCCCCCAAAGGGAGGAGGACTACGTGCGAGGGGGCAAGGGGTGATGGAGGACGACAGGCATCCGCGAAAGAGCAGTCAGTCCCCCATGGGGTGGCATCTCCACGGCCTCCGCGCGAGCCGCCTGCTCCCCGCCACAGAGGAGCCGGGGCAAGGACAGCGGCCAGACTGTCCCCTTCCTCGAGGCGCCCCTCGCCGCCACCAGCAGCCCCAGACAGCTTGGACCGGAGAGCCGACCTGGGTGGGGGTCGGGGAGGTCCTACCCCGTATCAGGGACTAGTTTTCTTCCCCCCTGCAGCTCACATCCTCACTTAGGGTTTTGTGAATTTTGTATTCTCAGTGTTCACGAATGGGCGGCATAAAGTCATCTGTGCCCTGTTTGAAATGCAGGCTGTCCTGGCGCAGCCGCGGGCCGCTCTGAGTGCCCAGAGGCCCAAACCCTGACCTTGACAGTTCCCCATGGTCCTGGGCCATTTCCCACCCAAGCGCATCCCAGGCCAGCTCCAAGCCCTGCATTGTCCTACCTTCTTCCCAGCCACCTCTCAGACCCTGCCACCAGAGGGTTATTTTTCCTGTGCTCTCTGGGTGTGCCCAGTCCAGGGCTCATGAGTTTAAAGGGGGGCCCCTGGGAAACCAGAGCCCCCACTCCTCTTTCTCATCCCGCAAGGCTAGGGCAGTTCCCTGGCTCACACGCCCAGAGAACTCCCGAGCTGTGTCTCAGCCGCCCATCAGGTCCGTTTAAAAGAGCCTTCCAATGTCTCTCCACGTTTGATTTCACCACGTAACTAAAAAATGCATTCAGAGACAAATTTTCATACTCCATTTTGTCCTCACTCCACCCACAAAACAACCCGACAGCAAGATGCACTGTTGAGACAACTAGTTATAAATTGATTTCAAATCCAAAGTTCTCCTTTGGGGACATAACTGGAAATTCTTTTCATTTTTCCCCCATTGTTGCCCACTTCAAGAAATTGGTGTATAAACTGCTGAAACGCAAACTCATTTACCTCCGGAGACAGGCGTGCCCCCAGATAAATGTCTAAGGGTTGGAAAGAAACTGCCTACAAGAAAATACCCTACTGATCCTAACAAATTCACCAACCACCGAAAGACTTGAGAAACACCGGAGTCTTCCGGGAGAAACTCCCCAAGGAGCCTCTGTTCCCAAACCCAGGGGCATCTGGGCCATGCCAGCACTGCAGGATTCCGGACACCCCTCATACACCCAGCCACACACAGCAGCGGGAGCAGTGGGCATCATTTCATTTAGTTTATTAGACAAAAATATATGATTTAGACAAGTTCGCTGACGCGCTATTTACAATCTGAAATCACTCTATATACAGA
This sequence comes from Enhydra lutris kenyoni, assembly GCF_002288905.1. Lineage (NCBI taxonomy): Eukaryota > Metazoa > Chordata > Mammalia > Carnivora > Mustelidae > Enhydra > Enhydra lutris. Next base: position 2,442,310 of record NW_019154116.1, on the reverse strand, counting down.
AAGAAGGGGGAAAAAAAAAAAAGACACAAGCACGTGGGGCATTTACCGAGCGGATAGTCCACCAGAGCCTGGTGACAGCCACCAGAGCTGGGGGCAGAGGCCAGGCTGCCCGGACGAGCCCCTTTCTGCAGAAAGCGATGGATGGGAGTCGTTGACGTCGTGGCCATATTTGTCTTTACACCAGTCTGAAATATTTGTCCTAATTCCTCCCTCATCCCCTCCCTCCCCAACTCCTCCCCCCTCCCCCCGCAAAAGTAAAAGAAGACCCTGAATCAGGCGGACGGGAGGGCTGCTAGGATCCGCGGCGTTCCCTCCTGCGGGGCCAGCGAGCTGCGGGGGAAACACAGCGAGACAAGAAGCACGAGAAGTCAGTGATGGACGCCGCAGCCCGGCGGCACCGGTTCTGCCGGCCGAGCGCCTGGGGGCGTGGCCGCCTGCCGCGCGCGGCTCCCGGGTCGGGAGAAACCGGGCGCAGCCAGAGGGCCCCGCGCCCAGCGCTGGCGGACAGCGCCCCTTCCGCAACGACTGTGGGACGCTGCCGCCCGGCCCTGCTCAGCCCCCCAGCCCCCGTACCCTCCTCCCCGCATCCCCGCTCCGCGCCGGCCCCGACCACACGGAGGGCACGAGCAAACCGCACTCACTTGTCGCGCACGGGCTGGAAGGGAGATTTTAACTGCTGTGCCGGCGAGTCCGGCCTGGGGACGAGGTCTCTCTCTGCGAGGGAGAGGGAGAAGCAGAGCGTTAAGAGACGGGTGTGTGAGTGTTAGGGGCGGAGGAGTTGCTGCCGAAGTGCGCGAGCCTCTTCCCCACCCACTCCCTCCCTCTCACAACGAGGACAGGGTCTTAGAGAACCCTTCACCCCTCACTAGGCAGGCCTGCAGGTAGAACTCGGCTCTCCCCAGAGGGCCCAGGGCCTCGGCCTCAGTGCCCTAATCCAGGCAGAGATCACTGCTCATCCCCGGGCTGGGCTGCCACCGCCTCTCCCCTCCGGAGCCGGCGCGCCTCCCGCCCCCCACCCCGACCATGCTACTCCTGGGTTCTGGATTCCTGGCCCGGGGCGAGGCGGACACTCCCGGGGCGCCATACCTGGGAGCGCGGGGCTGCTGCGAGCAGAGGCCTTGTCACCGTGGAGCACCCCCGTAGCAACAGGGACTGGGGGCTGCGGCGGCGGCGGCGGCGGCGGCGGCGGCGCGGGCAGGTGCGGGCCGTGCGGCGCGGCGTGGGGCGCGCCAACGCCCAGGAAGGAGCGCATGTTGAGCAGGGAGCCCTGCGCGAGGAACGCGCCGTTGGTCCAGTTGGAGAACTTGCCGATGTGGCAGGTGTACAGTCCGTGGCTGGGCAGGAAGGCGGGGTGTTGCAGCGGCGCGCCCGCGGGGGCCCCGTGCGCGCCGGGATGGCCTGAGGGAGGCGGCGGCGAGGCCTTGGGCGCGCCGTCGGGGCTCGTGGCGGTCTCGGCCAAGGACCAGATCTTGGGCTTGCTGTGCGGGGCGCCCTGCAGGCCACCCGACCCGCCGCCGGGACTCAGCAGGCGCGTGCTGCCAGGCTCCGGGACCTCTTTGACCAGGCCCAGGGGCGAGTCCTGGGACTTGAGCGCGTCGGCAGCTGCTAGCGGCGAGCCCTGGTCTCGAGCAAGGGTCGTCGGTGCCGCCGGCGCGCGAGGGGCCTCGGCCTTGTCCTCATCATCCTCATTGCTCTGGTCGCCGTCATGCTCGTCGATTTTGTCGATGTCAATGCTCTCCAGGTCTATCTCCTCATCGTCCTCGGCCTTCTCGGGGTCGCCCTCTGTATCGCTTCCGAAAAGGGCACCGTCCTCCTGGTCCTTGCTGCGCGCACCCCACGTCACCTTATTCTCCTTCTTGAGGCGGCGGCGCGCGTTGGCGAACCAGGTGGACACCTGCGTGAGCGTCATCTTGGTGATGATGGCCAGCATGATCTTCTCGCCCTTGGTGGGGTATGGGTTCTTGCGGTGCTCGTTGAGCCAGGCCTTGAGCGTGCTGGTGCTCTCGCGCGTGGCGTTCTTGGGCCGCCCGGGATCCCCGTACTGGAACTGGCCGTAGGGGTAGTAGGCTGGCGCCGTGTGGGCTGCGAAGGTGGCAGGGTGCACCCCAGGGTTGTCTTTGAGTTCATACTGTGAGCCCTGCAACCACACAGCCCACCGAGGGAAGAGAGAGAGAGAGCAGGGGTTGTGGGGGGGAGGAGAAAGAGAGAGAGAGAGCGCGATGAGTCCCCAAAACTGGGAAATTGGGGAAGAGCGGCTCTTGTCTGCTGGAGAACATGAAGGCCCCCAGTGCACCACCCAGGGAGGAAGTGACGGGTCCGAACCATTAGCTGCCTCTAGAAACTGAACTTCACCCATCATGAAGAGGCTGTTTTTTGTTTTGGTTTGGTTTTGCTTTTATTTTTATCTTTATTTTATTTTATTTCATCACTCAAGAGAAGTTCCAGAATCCATGCATTTCCAGAAGACCACAGCGGGAGCCGTGGCCCCACAGAATTTCCCCAGGCATCCCTCAGTCCCCTCACCCCCACCACTCACAACAACTTCAACAGACCTAATTTCCAAGTTTATCTCACACTAACGAGAAGGGAAAACCTTTTAACTGCGCTGATAAAACAGTTTCTCCAAACGTACAGAACCTAAAGCCTAAAGCCCCTCCCTTCGACCCTGAGGGGGTCAAGCAAAATAAACCATCTCGGGTTTTCTTTGGGTCCAAATCCACCAGCAATTTAAAATGAAAGCACACTCTTTTTAGCTCCCAAATTAATCTGCATTTAATGGTTCCCCACACTTAAAGGTCAACCATGGTGACAGGTAATTTAAAATTTTAATCCTGGCCATCATCAACAACAAAAACACCATTTTTTTTTTTTTAATACAAAAGGAGGGCTTAACTGGTAAAATATTAACACGAGGGCCCAGGAGTCCCGGCTGTGAGAAAGGGAACCGCTCTCCTAGGCCTGTTCTCACTTACTTTATCTCTGAAGTTTGTGACGCGGCGAGAGGAAGCTCGAACTGTTCTCAGGCATTTAGAAGCCGTGATTTATTTGTGACCAATATTCTTTTTATCATCCGTAGTAAAACACAGTAAGTCAAATTATCCCATCAGGTTTTTTGGTAAATAACATTTTATCTTTCTAACAACCTCATTAGGCCTCATTATTACCATAAATTGCCCAGACAGACATTCACTCACAATTTTATCTTTTGACTTCCAAATCCCCAATCTTAACGGCTTGGAAACCCAGGCCTAGAATCAAGAGTTTGCGTTTAGGTTTACTTTCTGAGAATCAGAGGGAAAGCACTATCAGATACTCACACCTTTTGGGGGCTATTTCTATATTGTTTCCCCTTAGTTTAAAAAAAAGAAGAAGAAGAAGAAAAAGAAGAAGAAGGAAGAAAGAAAGAAAGATCTAGTATCTTCCTTCCCTGCCGCATACAATGGGTGCAGAGTCCCACCACACAGCTCCCTTTCTCTCCTACAAATACTCGGTTGGGGGGGAGGGTGTTCCCAAATAGCACACATCTGTATTCAAAATCTGTTAAAATTTATAATTCTCCAAATAAACATGGTCCAGTTTTTACGTTGGCAGAGGGGGTTTCCAGACTGAGAAGTTGTAAAGAGCAGAATATTTATTTGACTAATTAGTTTAGTGGTGGATGCCACTGAGAAAAGGTTGCCCTGGCCAGATTTCGTTTTTGCCCAATCTTTGCAAAATGTACTTTGCACTCTTCTAATTATTTTGGTTGTAACTGTAAGGACGACATTTCGGCCTCTTCTCTACCCGGAATTCTTTTTGAAAGGATACCTTGTAAATCTCTCATCGCTTCCCTGGCATCCCCAGCCGCCAGAACAAAATGGGAGCTGATCTTTTTCGATAGCAAGCGATCTCAAAGGCAGCTGGGGCCGCTTTCAGAGAAATAGCCTTTTCTTTCCAAAACTACAAGAAAAAGTTACAGAAAAACACACCAGCCGCTTTTCTCGCTTACAATTGGCGGGTATTTATTTCCTGCCTCTTCTGGGGAGAGTGGGGAGACAAGGGGGGGTGCCTGCAAACTGCGTTATCCCTCCCGCCCCAGCGCAAGAGGGGGCTGCCTCCCTGGCCCCCAGCTCCCCGCGCGCAGTTCAGCAGTATCCCGAAGTTGAAGCGCGACCTTGCAGTCAGACGAAGGAAAATGGATCCTTTGGGCCGACAGAATGGCGAATGCCCCGCGGAGAATTAAATTTGCAGCTCCCTCCCCCATCTGACACCCACTGGGACGGGAGACTAAGAGGACAGCATTTATTTTAAGCCCAGGGACTGTTTTCTTTAATCCTCCATTATGTAACGCGGAAAGAAAAGTGCTTTTCATTCGGTGCAAAAGAAATGAAAACTTCGGCAACTTACGAAAGTCAAAGCAAACACCGTTTCACACGCCAGAATTATTTCCAGTCCCCCCCGCATCTCAAATTAGCACACACTCCATAAGAGACCCCACCCCGCCCGTCTGGTCTCCCCATTGTTAGGTTTATTTTGATCAACTCTTCTAGGCTTTCCAGGGTTCCCTCTGCAAAGTCGGACACAACTGGAGGAGGTCCACCGAAAGGGGAGGAAGCGGGGTCTCCCCCGCCCGGCCCCAAAGCCAGAGAGGTCGCGCGAGCGGGGTCCGCCGGCCAGTCCCGGGCGTCCTGCGGAACCCGGCCGAGCTGCCGGAACCCCGCCCGCCCGCCCGCCCCGCCGCCACCGCCGAGCCGGGGGCGCGAGCGACTTTGGCCCCAACCTCCGGCTCGAGCCGCGCGCCCCGGGCCTGCTCCTTCGGCCTCCCCGACTCCCGCCTAGACCCCGCTCGCGGCCCAGGCCTCCTGCCTCCCCCGGGCCGAGCCGCAGGGGCGGTCGCCCGCCCGCCGCCCGGCGATCCCGCCGCCTCCCCCGCCGCCCCGGACCCGCGGGCCGGGCCTCCCGCG
>NW_019154116.1:2434312-2436967 GCF_002288905.1 Enhydra lutris kenyoni | reverse complement strand
GGGGGGGGGGCGGGCGGCCGGCCGGGCGCGCTCGGGCCGGCGCGGAGGCGGGGGCCGCTGGCTGCTGCTCGGCCCGGTGCTCGCTGGCGCCCGGCTCCCGGCTGCGCCCGGCTCCGCGATCCCGCGCAGACTGCGGCGGCCGCCCTCCGCTCGGCGGCGGGGCTTTCAGACACAATTTGAAGTTGATGCTTTGATTGGCATCCCCTCGAGCGCTGGCCCCGCCCCCCCGGCTCCCCTCCCGCCCCCTCCCAGCCTCCCGCCCGCCCTCGCCGGCCGCTCCCGCCCGCCCTCGCCGGCCGCTCCCGCCCCGCCCGGCTCGCACGTGGTGCTCCGCGCCGGCCGGGCCACCTCCGCCCGCTGTGGACGCGCGAGCGGGCCGGGCGGCGGGTGCGGGCCTCGCGGCCACGGGCTCCCCGCTGCCCGGCTCCCGCGGCCGTCTGACGGCGGTCCGCACCGGCGCGCGGCTGTTGGACCCTGGCTTTGCTGCCTCGAAGCCGAGGAGTGTCTGCTCGTTCAGGAAAGCGTCTCGGCGCCTGCTCTTCCGCCGTTGGGGCCGCGGTGCCGGCGCTGGGGCGGTGACAGCCCGCCGGCAAGGGCCTCTCCTCCGAGGCCGCCGCTGCCTTGGCCTCCCCCAGACATCTCGGGCAGAAGTGGCCCCTCGCGCGCTCGGTGCGCCGCAGAAGCCGGCGTGGCGTGACCCCCGGACACGGGCGTGGCGGCCCCGCGACCCCCACGAGGTATTCCCGGGTCCCCTGGCCGTGACTGGCCTCGCTGCGCTGGGAGAAGCGGGAAGCCGCCCAGCTCTGCGCGCTCTCTAATTGGGAAAACTTCAAGAAAGGGCCGCAGAGAAGCCACTTCAATGGCAAAGCAGAGGCAGTCCACAGTGACAGCTTCTTGAAGGTGAGGGTGGGGACCTTTTCTTTGCTGGAAAATCACCACCGCCGCGCGAGAGAAACACTCCGCCCCCACCCCGGCGACGGGAGGAACGAAGTGTGGCTCGGGGGCCCCTCGTCTGTCCGCTAGGTGTGCACACGCAGGGAGGAAACTTGTGTGGAGAGCGCCCGCCCGAGGCGACGCCGCGACCGGCCCAGGGACAAGGTGTCCCTCTTCTCCTTCCCTCTCCTCCATCCTTAGCCGGCGGGGAGAGCGTGCGGACACTGCCCTGAACCCCGAGCTCCAGGAGGAGGTTCAGGTCCCTGCTAGGGCTCAGACGACTGGTGCAAGGTCCTCCTCGCCTCCCTGTGCACGGGACTTCTGTGGGGCAGGCCGCTTCTGCCTTTCCACTCGCCGGCCAGATCCCCGCGGACCGGGTAGGGAATGTGCAGGGGGTACCGGCCCTGGTTCCTGGGGCCACTTTTCCCGTATCTCCGAATAAGCGGCCAGCTCCCCCCCACCCCCTCCCCCGGTGTACTCCCTGCTGTGAGGGGCTGGCACACTGGACCCCACAGGAATCTCACCCACGAGCTGCAGTGTCAGTCTTGGTGTGAGCCAGTTCCGGCGTGCGGAGTTGAGGCTGGCCTCTGGGCCAGGTCCTCAGCAGGCTGTGTTGCTGGACCTTGACCTGGACCCCATCCCCTAGTTGCCCCTCCAGGCCCCTGGATCCTGGAGGCCCAGTGACTCTTGCACCATCAGGAAGGCTCTCATTTCCCCGTTTTGGGGCCTGAGGACAGACAGAGAACCGCTGTCTATAATTAGCAACAATGACGCCCATAATGGTAATTACTAATTAACAGATCTGTAATCAGGCTTTTATTTCTGTGCTCAGTCAGGTTTTCTTCCTGTCCGTGCTGCCCCTTCACTCCTTCCCCTACCGCCCTCCACCCAACCTCCACTAACTAGCCCTTGCTCAGGCTAGAAACCTCCTGCAACGTCTGGGGACCTTTCCTGCTTTGAAGCAGATTCTGGGGTGCTAGAGCTCAGACGAGCCACTCCCAGTCCTGGAAGTCAATAAACCAAAGCTTCCTTCTGCTCCCCAGCCGACCACCTCCCTGCCTGCCAAACCCCTCTTTCCTACATTTCAAACAGAGCCAGGGGCCAGCCCCAGCACTGTTCGGTTCAGCAAAACTCAGGGTCACATTTCAGGGTGACAGGTAAATACAGATTCGATAAACCCTCTTCCATGACATGGAGGGCAGGCAGAATGTTAGGCCAGAGACCCTTGTCCCTGTAGGGATTCAGCCACACAGATGGGTCCTCCTCCGCACTCTCCCCTGCAGCCCACAGCAGCTCACTCCAGGGCGGCTGGAGCCGCAGAACCAGATGTGGGCAGCAGATTTTGTCGAGAACAACCCCCACAGTCACATGCTGTGCCCTGCCCGTCTCACCTCCCTCTGCATTATGAAAAGATAGAAGGTTCTAGAAGACGGGGGAGGTGAGTGGGAAGGGCCCTCCTGGAAACCATGTCTGGGGATTCCCCAGTGGTGGGAAAATTGACTCTAAAAAGGCCTGTAGACTTCCTCTGCGAAGCCCTAGAAAGGTGCCTTAGTGCTGACAGTGCTCATTCTCTCCCCAAGGCCAGGGCTGGATCCCAGCAGAACCCAACTCTACCCCTGGCTCATCTCCTCCCTTCATTCTCCTTGAGCTTTACCCAAAAAATTGCATGAAAAAAAACTAGGAAACAATCTGACCAAAAAAAAAAAAAAAAAAAAAAAAAAA
>NW_019154116.1:2378091-2434212 GCF_002288905.1 Enhydra lutris kenyoni | reverse complement strand
AAAAAAAAAAAAAAAAAGAAAAGAAAAAAAAAGGAGGCAGGGGGTTGGGGTGGGGATTGCCTCCAAACCATCCCATTGGAGATCAGGAGGAAAATAGAAGGATCCCAAACTTCCTGGCTCAGCATCCCCATGGAAAGTATCCTCCCACCATCCCACTAATCCTTGTCAGCATCAAATAGTGGGGCTGAGGAGGGAAGGCCCCTCAGCTGTGCCTGAGCCTGGACTTTGGGCCTCACTTGAACATCTGCTTAAGGGGATTCCAGAACTTTCCCCAAAGAAAATGGCCCAGCTCACTTGCTCAGCCTTTCCCGGGTCCTGGCCATCTCTCTGACGGCAGAGAGGCAGGGGAGAATAGGGGGCCATATAGGGTCCTTTTGGGGCTCAGTGGCACTGGCTGGGGACAATCTGTGGGATTCTACCCACCCACAGCCCCGCCACTCTGGATGCACAAACAGGGAGAAACCACCTTCACAGACCCTCAGCCACTATCCCCACCTGATAAGGGTGGTTCCGGCAGGCCCGGGTCACTGGTCTGGAGGCCTGAACCAGGAGTTGGGCTGGAGGAGCCCCTCCCCTTTCCTTTGACTGGCCAACCACTGAGCCAGAGGCAGGACAGTGGAATCAACTGTACAAAGCCAGACCTAGGGGTCGCTGTGAGGCCAGCCGAATCTGAGCTCCAAGGGGCTTGCATGGGGCTCAGGTTGGGGAGGGAGTGCAAGGAAGTCCCATGTAGGGACCCGGGGAGTTGGAGCAGGTCATTGGCACAACCGGGCAGAGCTGGGCAGTGGCAGTTGGTCAAGACCTTGTGATTGGAAAGCCTGGACCCTCCGCATCCCCAGCTAGGACCTGGGCCTCTGGGTGCACCCATGGATGGGTAGGGCACCCCAGTATAGTGCAGGAGTGGTTTTGGAGGGAGGAAGGGGACTCTGGTGGGGAGGAGAGAAAGGCCCTGAGAACTTGGTGTGTGCTGGAGGAGGGAGAGTTGGCAAAAATGTGATTTTGGACTAACTTGACTTTTAGGCAGGTTTCAAGGCCTGATGAAAAGTTTACTTGCTGGTTGTTCTTTGGTGGGGTGGGGGGATTAGTTTTCTAAATAGGAGGGAATTGTTACCCCAGGTCTGTAAAAGATCATGTCCCTTTTTTTCTCCCCTGCCCTCAGTGATGTTTAGCATCCACCAAGCTCCCTACCCACCCCTGTATATTTACAAGAGAATGAAAGTAAACAAACCAAACAGCATCCCCATTTACAATTTTCTTTAGTCCAAAAGAATTCTCCACAGATTTTGAGGCTCCGCCTCCCTGGGTCCCAGAAGAAGAGGATGCAGCTGGTGGGAAACTGCCCCTCTCCTGGAAGCCATCATGGGGACCCGCCTTTGGCGCCAAGGACCCAGCGGGTGTCAGAGACCAGTGTCAGGGATGCAGTGGCAGCCCCAAGGCCTCTTCCTCTGCCTTTCAAAATGGCCATTCCTTCCTGTGCAGACTTGGGGGGGGGGGCGGCAGGCGTGCAGGGCAACAACTTCGTGCTGGGGCTTGGTGGCCTGACCTGGCCCAGGCCCCGACCCCGGCTCTGCCCTCCGGCCTGATGCGTGCCTCCTGATTTATGAGTCTTGTTAAATACCCATTAGACTTTGCACCTTTCTCCAGCAGGACCCAGGAAGCCACCACCGCGGCGACAGACAGTGAGGCAAGAGTCAAACATTCCCCAGCAGATGGCCGAGAAGCCCGGAGGAGCGCGGGACTGCGCCCAGTTGCCCTTGGGTTCAAGCCAAGAAGAGAGCCTAGCTGCCCTGGAGGGACCAGAGTGAGGCCAGCGGGAGGCGACGCCAAGAGACCCCAGGAACATCCCTGGAGGAAAACGTCCCGAAGCGAGGGACCAGGGACTCTGGATGGTTGGAAGCTCTCCAGGCAGGGCCCGTCACCCGGCAAAGCAGAGCAGGTGCCTAGGCGGAGAGGGGGCTTGGTTCCCTGGACTGCGGCGGGCGGGAGAAGAGGGGCCCGGGAGCGCCGGGCCCCGGGAACCAGCAGGAGTTTCCCACCATGGCAGGGTAGAAAAATGGACCGCAGCCCCCAAGCCTGGAGTGCCGCGATGTCGCAGTCCCCGAGTGTAGGAGGAAGTGAATTACATGCGCGTGCACACACGTAAATATTTTATAAACCTCCCCTTAATTAACCAAATCATTTCCATTATGCCTCCAATGTGATCAACAGCGACGGCGTGAGGGTTTCCAGGGTTTATAATTTGATGTCACCAGACGGTTGCTCGGGGGCAGAGGTACCGTCGCCGCGCCAGCTGCACGCGTATTTATTTGTTTTTCTACCGCGTTCCTGTAGGGCCCCATTATGCAGCTTTTAATTAGCTTGTGTGTGTAGTTCACCGGTCCCGAATCAGTGCCATCCCGGAGCAAGGCGGTGTACATCCTCGCAGTACAGGTGTAGCTGCCCGCCCCGGAACGCTAGGAAACGCGTGTCTGCCTCAGGAATGCGGGGCCGCCACGCAGCCCGCGGCGGCTCTCCGCAGCCAAGAGGCGCAGATCAAAGCCGGCGGGGACTTCGGCGGCTCCCCCGTGAGCACCGCGGTGGCTGCGGGTCCTCAGGCCCTCAGAGGGAGACGGGCGAGCTCGGCTTGGGGGACCAAGTGAGTTTCCGGCCTTGCCCAAGTCCTGAGGTCCTTGCTGCGGCGGCGGCGCGGACCTCTGGCGCGCGTCCCGCTCCGGGCCTGGTGCGCGGGCCGGTCGCGCGCGGAGAACCGAGCTGCGGAGCAGAGCGCCGTGGCTTCCTGCCGGTCCGAAGAGTCCTGTCACCGGACCCAGGGCGCACAGCCCGGATCTCCGGAATCTCCGGGCAGGAGAGCCCCCCACCCCGGCCCTTGCGCTGGCTGTCTCTTCCTTCTTGAAATGACCTCTGTGGAGCGCCTGTAAATCTATCCCTCCAGCCACGGGGGAATTCTTTTAAAGCTTTCTTTTTGGTCAGGAATAAGAGATTGTTCATCTTTAACTAGACCACATAGAAATTATGATTCAACAACAGTGTGCATTTAATTAGAGTAATCTCACTCGAATTTAATTACTTAATGAATTATTTGTTTAAAAGGTACAACGTCTTGTTTGCCAAGTGCGGCGCAGACCTCTGATAAGAACTTCTGTTCTAAGGACATTATGGCTTAAAAGCAGTCATGTGCTAAGGTTTGCATTTTAACTCCTTGAGTGTGGAACCGTTAACTGTTGAGGTACTAGTCCAAGGAAATCTCTGACATTTACGGGTGCAGAGAAGGTGCACAGAGGTTCCGTTCTGTTGTGTGCACAGGTCCCTTTGGAAATTAGCATCCTCCAACTTTTGTCGTGTAAGTCTATTTTTAAACTTACTGCATTCCGCTTTTGGTAGGCAGTCTCCTTTTTTCTGGTGCAAGATGACAGCTGTCTACCAGAGGACTCATTTTATTAGTATTTGCAGCGAAGCGGCACAGCCTTCAGGAAAACTCCTGCCTTGCTCCTCTGGGTCCCTGAGGCATCCACAGTAGTGGCAGGAAGATTTTCTGGGCTTATCGATCTTCCTCTTCCGGGATTGGAAGCTACGAAGGCCCATTCTTTGACCTTAACCCTTCGTTCCTAAACTGTGGAAGAATTCCACTTCCTCTTGTTTTCCAAAAGCAAGCCATGCCATCCTTTCCGGGAGGCTCTGAAGTTGACTTGTCTCCGGGTGATGTTAAGGATTGACGGAGGCAGCTAATGCAAGGTTCATAACCAGGGGCCATGGAGGAGGGTGACCTGCTGGGATTCTGACACGATTTCTGTGTCTTCTGTGGTTAGGTTGCTGTAGAAGCAGACAGTTTCTTTTCCTCCGCTAACCTGCATGACGGACAGAACCTTCTATCCTGGCATGATAGAATTTTAACAGAAAATGCCTGTATTGGGTGAGGGTGGGTGCGGGAAGCCTTTCCCCCATCAGTGAGAGAAAATAGAAACTAGGAACACCTTAAACCCAGCGGACTCAATTCCACTGTCATTTTCATTAATATTTCATTAATCAAATAAGTTACCTTAATGCACATTTGGGCATTAATGCACTATGGCCACATAAATATTAAATATTGTGAGTATAGTATCCACCTAAAGAAGGAATGAGCTTCTAAGAGAAGTACGACGTGTTGATAAGAGTGATTAGCTCTTTGTTTCTTTTCAGAATCCCGGATGTTTATGGCAGCCCTGCGTCTTGTCCTGCAATCAGAGTTCTTATGGTGGTTGAGTTATCGAGTAAACTTAATCCCATTCAGTTATGGCTACAGGAGCCCCTTTCTTCCAAAGAATCAGATCAATGCATATTTTACACTATTTATGAATTTACTTCACATATTCTACCGAGTAACAACGGACAGTAACAACCAGAAAGGACATGAGATAATAACTCAGGAATGAGAATACATTTCTCAGATCTGAGCAAATCCAAAGACGATTTGCTAGTAAAACCCTCAAAGGGAATGATATGTGTGGGATGGAAAAAGGTGAAACACTAAACGGCATATTTGTGTTTGACTCCTGGAGAACTGTTTGAACTTTCGACCAGATAGGATTCTACCTCCCATGACTTCCTAGCAGCCCTCATCACTTATATTATAAAAGATTCAATCTACCTACTGGAAATAACTTTTAGAAATAGCAGTTGGGAAATACCCACCCACACAGCTTCCTGGGCAGAAAGTGTGGTGCATTCCGGCTTTCACAGACTGTGTGCCCCACAAGTCACTGGCGTGTAGGTTAAAATCGGCCCATTGAAGGGACATCTGTGCAACAAACACGCCCAACACAGGACGCTTTGGGAGCTCAGGGGAAGGTTTCTCTAGGTTTGGAAGATATTTTGGTCTAGCAGCATTTTCCAGGACCATTCTTGTGGAAAAACAAAATCCAGGTATGAAATGGGCCTAAGGGGGAAGCGGGGGGGACTTGAAATGTTACTAGACTCAGGTTCCCTCGTCTGCTCACACTACTGTCCCCAAGACTGTCTCCAGAGCTGCGGGATCTGGGGTTCTTGACTGGGGTTAGACCAGCTACATCCCTCGTTTCCCGTGCACGGAAGACTAGGTAGAGCGGCCTCAGGCCTTCTGGCCCGCACTCTTGCGCCATCTCTGAGTGTGTGTAGATGTTTGTATGTGTACCAGGAGGTGGTCGGGGGGCGTGCAGGCTCCCCTCTCACTTCCAGAGGCTACTTTGACCCAAAGAACATGACACTTAGGACCAAGTTCAGGACGTGTCTTTTCTCCAACCTCCGAGTTCCTGTAGGGGCCGTCCTCTAGCCCCCGGTTCCAGAGCCCCTCCTGATGACTTCATGCTGGTGAAAGCTCTGAAGACACACCCTCCGTGCCGCTCGCCAGTGTTCTGTGTCTCCCTCTCCCCTCTAGCCCCACACAGCCTGGCTGGCCTCTAGTCTCCTGGGAGTGAGCTCAGGGATTGGCAGGCTAACCATAGCTCCCAGTTCGACGCAGGGTGGTTGGTAACTGACAGTGGTAGGTGAACTTATGTCGGGTACAGCTGTGCTCGAAGAATACCACCGACAGGGTGATTTCAACAAGGGAGATGCATGTTCTCATGCTTCTGGAGGCTGGGAGTCCAGGGGCCAGGTGTCTGCAGGGTTGTGTTGTCCAAGTCCTCTCTGGTTGGCATGCAGATCTTTTCTCAGCGCCCACACTCCCAGTGTCTCTCCAGCTCCAGCCTCTCCTTCCAAGGACACCAGTCAGGTTGGATGTGAGGCCACCTGCCTCCCTCCTTCCCCATCCTTCCTCCCTCCCTCTCATTCTCCCTCTTCCTCCCTTCCTCCCTCCCATCTTCCCTCCTTCCTCCCTCTCTCCTTCCTTCCTTCCTTTCTTCATTCCTTCGTTCCTTCCTTCTTTTTCCCCTCTTTTATTTTTCCATTTATTCCCTACTTAGCAAACATTTGTCGGGGACCATGTAAAAAGTGGACGATTTCTCGTGCTATGGGTGAAGGAAAGACAAACCAGACCGTTGTCTAAATATCTAAAGTCCATGCATAAGGTCAGTGAGGCAGGCGAAGCTCGCTAACACCTAGTCTGCACCCGAGGCAGCAATGGAGTGAAGAGGGTTTGCCAACTACATACTTTTGCCCCCTCCGCTTCCCCCCTTCCCTCCCCCGTCATGCTGGGCCCTGCAGACCCCATTTCTGCTTTGAGCCATTGCCCGTGCGCTTTCTCTCCATTAGACCATGCAACAGGGTGCGGGGAGGGGGTGAGCTGCAGGACAGTTGGGGGGCTGCCCCTTCCTTCTCCTGCAGGTCCCCTCCCTCCCCTCGCCTTCTGTGACCTCAGCTTTGCCTGGGGCCGATGCTCCCGAGCGCGCAGCAGGGTTGCAGGCTCTCCCAGAGCCAGGCCTCCATGTTCCCTGGATGGCCAGCCGCAGCCTCTCAGCATCCCTGCCTGAGTTCGGCTCCGTTTTGCAGTTTCCGTTCTTCTGTACGGGCAGTTGCCGCCTGGGTCTGCCTCTGAGGCTTCTCAGCCAGCTGATGGGCATGCTGTCCCCGTCCTCATTTGCAAGCGCTGCGACCCAGACTAGCCAGCTTAAACAAGAGAAACTTATCGTCACCTGTCCTGGGGGTTGGAAGCCCAAGGTGGAGGTGTTGGTAGGGCTGGTTCCTGCGGAGCTAGAAGGAAAACTTGCCCTGGGCCTCTCTCCTACCTTCCAGAACGTTCTGGCAATGCCCGCCCTTCCTTGGCTTGTGGAGGCATCACCCCAGGCTCTGCCTCCGTCTTCACAGGACCTTCTCAACGGGAGTTTATCTGTGTCCCAAAACTCCCTTTTCTCTGCACGGACACAGGTATATTGGGTCAAGGCCCACACACTCCAGTAAGACTCATCTTAGTAGCCGCATCTGCAACAACCCTGCTTCCACCCGGGTCACGTTCTGAGGCAACTGGGCTAGGACCTCGGTGTGTGGATCTTGGGACAGACACAGTTCAACCCATAATGATGCTTGATTAAAAATTCTTTATCTTGGGGCACCTGGGTGGCTCAGTGCATTAAAGCCTCTGCCATTGGCTCAGGTCATGATCTCAGGGTCCTGGGATCAAGCCCCACATCAGGCTCCCTGCTCAGCGGGGAGCCTGCTTCCCCCTCTCTCTGCCTGTCTCTCTGCCTACTTGTGATCTCTCTCCTTCTCTGTTAAATAAATAAATAAATAAATAATTCTTTATCTTGACCCTTCTGTCCAAAAAGCCCTGTAGTTCCCACTCATGCACTGGGCCGGGACTGACATAAGGGGCCCAGATTTTGGATCAACCGAAGAAAGGGCCCAGTGGCCTGTCACTTGAACTGGACTTTGAAAGGTGACTTAGATGGGGAGAGGTCAAGAGGATGAGCAAAGTCTGTCCCTGTGCTGGCAGGACAGGGCTCTGAAAGCACGCCGGGGAGGTGGGTGGTCCCGGGGAGACGGAAGGACACAGAGGAGCAGAGTGGGCCGCACCCAGGGGCGGGGAGTGCCGACTTCGCTCTCTGGGCAAGGAGGGGATGCTACAGGTCTCCGAGCGGGGGCAGATCAGGTGTGTCCATGGAATGTCAAGAGAGATCTGGGTCAGAGCTACAGGAAGACGTCACAGAAGTGGAGGGGACTGTGTGAGCCCACCGAGGTCCCAGAGGGAGGGAGGGAGAGGGGCCTGCAGGCTATCAGCATGTGCCGGACCTCTAAGTCCTTCCAGGCACCAGCAGAGCCCCGCTGTGCGAGCACAAGGGAGAGACCAGCGTCCAGTCTCCTGCAGGGACTCTGCTCAGAATCACCTGGGGCAGGTGACAGGGTGCCCCATGGGGGAAACCTGGGGCAGGTAAGAGGTGGCCCTGTGGGGGGACTCGGGGCCCTGGCTCCTTGTCCACTAGGCAGAAAGCTCTGCTTCCCTTGTTGACATCTGTGCTTACGGATGAGATTTTATTTGAACAAAGGTTTTTCCTTCACTTTGACCCTGAAGAACCACAGAAGCACATGACTGTCAGGGTTCGGATTCTGTTGTCTTCAGGTGGTTTGATGAGACATAAACCTCCAGTTGTGAAAAGCGGCTTACGATCACATCGTTCTCTGCTCAGATCCGATGGGTTTTCTAGCCACATCCGGAGTGTACAGTCATGTGTCTTATGACAGAGTGTGTGAGTATATGCCCAATTCTCAGCGGTGTATTAGGTGTTCAATTAAGCAGAAATCTGGAATGACGGGAATGTTGGGGGAAAGAATGCTTTTGGATAAAGGTACTTGCTGTTATTATTATTAATACGGATGAAAACAAGTCACTTGCAAGCCTTCCTTTGACTTCGACTCATGCAGGCCATAGCTCAAAGGTTGAGTCAGTGGTTTCATCTTGAGAGAAAGACAAACCCAGCGGTTATAAAGCAGAAAAACAATCCTGCATCCCATCAGGAACCTCCTGACTGACGTGTGAAGGAGGAGTAGTTCACCCTCACGGGGTGGGGTGGGGGGAAATGGTGCTTCCCAGTGGACGGTTTTCTTTTAACCCCGGGATCATGAGCTATGCAAACAGTATCGGTGATTATCACCCACCACACAGCACATTCAGGGTGAGCTGGGAGGTGCTATCTGTGCCCCACAGCATCTTCTCTTAGGAGTCAACTTTCTCGTGCTCCCACCTGTTAACTCGGTTTTATGTGTTCAGAGAAAGGGGTGAACGGGCTTCAACCCCGGCTCCCTCAAGAGCTGACTAGTGGAGAGTCCGAGGTCTGGTGCTCTGGGCAGCTCCTGCCTGACTCCATCATGTCACTGTGTAACCAGGTTATAAAAGAAGGTCCGCGGACACCCCGGGTGGAGGCTCCCTCCCTCAGGAGGGGTTAGCCTTCTCAGAAGACGCGTGATTTGGCCGCATGGTGTGTCTGTGTAAATCCACCTGTCCCTGCCTGGGGAGCGCGGGGCCACACACAGATGAAAGCCTCTGCTTGTCACCTCGCCCTGCCTTCCGTTGGAATATCGCGTGGCCATAACACCTACTTGTTGCAAGGATGCGGTCGGCTTTCTGTAAATTTGTCCCTCACCTGGAAGTACCTGCTCTGCTTTGTCATCAAGTCAACCATTTGAGGAGAAATCACCTCTTCAGAACTTGGTGTCTCCCACCCGAAATGCAAATCTGTGAAAGTGTCCCAAAGCTTTATGAGAAAAAATGTGGATCTCCTGCCCTCCCGCACCCCCTCCCCCGCCCACCTTCTTCAGTCCGTATACCTCTGAGTGTGGTTCCTCCTCCTCCTCCACCACCATTCTTCTGGGAAGGAGAATGGTTTGAATTCCTCCTTTTCATGGCTGCCCACACCCAGGGACCGTGACCTGTCACCCGCATTTCGGGAAAGCCTCTCAGATCCAGCCTCACCGCTCTCAAGGCCAAGGTCTTCTTCGATAGCCAGCCTGCATGGTTGCAGGCTATGTGTCATCCGTGTCCCTCATTCTTTTATTCCAGGATGCGTGGAGTTGTGCCAGCCTCCTCGGATCTGTTTTCTCCCCTGCCAAGATGTCCTCTGCTCCCCTCATCTGCGGAAGCCCATCTCCATAGCACGTCACTTGTTCGATTTCGTGGCTGAAATGCTCCTGCTCAAGCTGGAGAGGGTTGAGCGGCTCCAGTCTCTTGCCCTCGTTTCCTAGAGAAGTCCATGTGAATGCGGCCTGCCGTTTCCTTAGAAGGCAGAGAACTCACTACGTGAAATATTGGATTTGGCCTTGGTCTGGGTTCGTCATTAGTACTCATCAGTGCTTCTACGTTTCAACCTCCGCCTGAGCCCAGAACTGTCTCTTCACTCCCAAACCCATCTTTCATTCCTGGTTTTAAAATCCAGCTGGAAAACCCACATATAAACCTAGAATTCTAAAACTCTGAAGCTCTTGGAAAATGTCTTAAAATGTGTGGACCTTGCCTAGAAATCTTTTGATTCATTAGGTATGGGGCTGGGTCCAACTTAGGAATTTGAAGTAAGTACGGAGGTAACTGGGGCTTAGTTGGTTGAAAAAACACATTTCATAAAAAGGAGTCCTAGATCTACACCCGGTTTGACTTTTTAAACCCAACAAACTTCACTGTGCTCTCTGCAGACCCCAAATCTGACTCACTCTGACACCCCCCTTCACTGATACCGCCCCTGCGTAAGGGCCTCCTCCTTCTCCGTTCACTCCGTCTCTGTCTTCTTTGCCCACCTGCTAACCTCCCTGCTCTCATGGGCTCACCCCAGTAGGCATCCTCCGTGGAACACCTCCCTCACACCCTGGCTTTTTCCTGTGGGCCCCCCACATCTGTATCAAATCCAAACCTCAGCCGTGAGCTACAGACCCAAATATCCATCTACATGTGACCCTTCTCCACCGGAAGCTACAGATACGCCAAGTGGCTCTTAGTGCCCCTGGGACTCCGTGAAGCGGCCGGACTCCGGCCACCCGGCCTCTGCCTCTGTCAGCTGTCCGCCTTCACTTCTGTCCTGTTCAACATCCATAGGTCCAGTGATGGTGTGTGGAACACGCGTGATTCTCCTGTCTCCAGGGCAGCTCCGTGATGCTACATTAGATGAGGAACAGGAAAGGTGGTTGAGTTCCTGTCCTCAGGGAGGTGCCAGTGACGTGTGACTTTGCAGAGGTCCCGCTGCACCTCTCCTTCTGCCCGGGCTCCGCTAGTGAGGACTCCATACACTGCCCCCCCGCGTGTGGGCACACTCAGGGCCTTTTGGGCTCTCAGATTCCATCTTCTCCAGGATCCAGGTTGGACAAGAAATTGCGTGGTGACCCTACCCACCGGCAGTGTTCCACGTCCGCATGGTCAGCTGACTGGATTGTGGGCACGGCTTCCTAAAAGACCTCCTGCCTTCAGTCTGGTTGCATTTTGATGTCTCCCGTTCTGCTGCCAGTGACCTTCTGCCATCACAGCCTGGCCCAGTGATTATCATCGGCTGCTGGTGACCCCGGAGGTCCCGCTGCCCACATTGTGTGCAAGGTGGCAGGTCGTGTGGCTCCCGTTCCCTTTTCCGATCCAGCCTCAGCCTCCATCAGGAAGCCATGATTCTCCAGATGCCCTGTCCTTCCGGAAGCTTCCGACCCACATGCCACTGAGGGCCCTGCCTTCCTCTTTCTCCTTGCTTTCTTACTGTGATGCATCTTAACAGAATTTTAATTTTATTGGTAGCAGTAACACGTATAATTTTTTCATTAAAATTTTCAAATAAAACTAAAATATCCCCTGTCGAGTGTGCCTCATATGTGAGTGTATTGAATCCTTATTCCACTCCCACGGGTAACCCTGATGCTGTTCACGTGGTTCCTTTATCTGATCCCCTTCCATGCGCTAACATGTGTGGCCGTGTGCACTCACGATGGATACATGTACACACGCGTACGTGATTGTGTGTAGTTTTATAGATGTTTGCACAAGTGAACCCCCGCCCCGAGGAAGATTGTTTGTGACTCTATTTTCCTTAATGCCCCTTGGCCTCTGTTTTCATGTCAGCACACAGAGATCCTCGCTGTGTTCTAAAA
The DNA here is from genome assembly GCF_002288905.1 of Enhydra lutris kenyoni. NCBI lineage: Eukaryota > Metazoa > Chordata > Mammalia > Carnivora > Mustelidae > Enhydra > Enhydra lutris. The sequence continues at coordinate 2,422,713 of NW_019154116.1, read as the reverse complement.
ACTGTTGCTTAGAATCCCAGAGCATGAATGTGCTCTATTTTATTTAATTATCTTTCAACTAAAGGGCATTTCGATGGTTTCTAATTCGTCATGAGTCTGTGTGGTGCTGCGGGAGTGGGCTTGGCTGTGCCTCTCCCCTCACGAGGGTTTCTCCAGGGTAGGTGCACGTGCACATCTATCCGTTAAGGTTTCTGCTGGGGACGGTGTCTCTGTCTCCTCCGCAGCTGTGACATGCAGCCCGCCCAAGAGCTGGTGGGGGAGCGTCCCAGGGTTGGGAAGCGGGCTCCTTCTGTGGAAGCCACAGGCCCGGTGGGAGGGGGGCATCTGGCACACCCTCTGCTGGGTTTTTTTTTGTCTCTGCTGGGGTCCGTCCCAGTCATGGGGTGGGACAGGCAGAAGCATGAAGGCACCGCTGGGTAGCTGCCCTTTGCACGGAAAGAAGGCGGGGCAGGCAGAGTGCTCTTGCAGGCCTGTGTGAGTCTGAGCCCCACAGGATGCCTGCTGTGGCGTTGGTCCCCAGGGCCAGGCCCCCTGGGGTGTGGGGGAGCACTGAGGTGCCCAGGATCCAACATATCAAGTGAGTATGGGCTGAATGCGCTCGCCCACTGGAGGCTGGGAAGGACTATGTCCAGCAGGGGTGGCCAACCTGGTGGTCAGTGCCCACTCCGGGGTGCTCTGCTGTGTGGACACAGAGTGGGGGCAGCACTAGGACCCTGAGAGCAGAAGGTAGCAGGCAGATCTAGAGTCCCTGTCCCTGCAGCCTGCTCTGTGTCTGCCCCACGGTGGGCTCCTGAGGATGGAGAAGCCCTGTGGATGGAGAGACCACAGACGGAACATTTTAGAGCATGTCGGTGACCAGCACGTTGTTTTGGAAAACCTACTGTTTCATTGTTATTCGTTTCAGAAGTGGGCAATAGATCTTAAGGTCTAATTCCAACTTTGAAATCCTTCACAGATGTTTGCTGGAGTCACTGTCTAAAATATAAATGGTTGAATTTTCATTGAACTTCTACCCCATGATTTCTTTGTTTCGCTGTTTCAGAGTTCTCATCCTTCCTTCTGCCCTTCTGTCTATCCTCAAATGAGCAGATGGCTCTTCTCTCATGAACTGACTGTTGGTGATGGACGCATTTGGATGGTAAATTCATAAAAGCCCATCAAAGGGAATTCTCCTCTTTTTTTTTTTTTTTCTTTTTCAGGACAAGTGTCCTCCGTTGCATGTCTGTCTACACCTGCTGAATGACCAGCAAATGTGGGGTGGAATTAATGGTCTTCATAACCTGTGGCCACACCTTTGAAAGGTCAGTTTTGAAGCAAAATGCTATTACAACCATGCAGTTGACTTTAGAAAGCGTAGTTATGGTGCCTGGCATGGCCCGTGTGCTTGTCTTATGACTTGATTCCACTGTCTGCTTGCAGTTCCTCCTTTAGGGAGACCAGCGAGGGCTTGGGGAGCAGAGATAATAAACTGGTGAGTTAGGAAGAGAAGGAGTGGCCTTCAGAAACCCCCCGGCCAAGCCAGCTGGTGGAAATGGCCGGACCCACACCCACCATCCTTTTTCCTATTCTCTCCCTCTGTCCAGGCTGAGCCCATGGCGGCCCTGACTTCAGCCTTGGCACGAGATGGGTTGTCTGAGCTCCCCGTGACCTTGGAAGTTAAACCACTGGATAATTCTGGGACATCCTGGAACATACACCTTGATACCAAAACCCCAAGGATGGTGAAGTATTTACTGCTTTAATCCAAGTTTCTTCCCGGTTGGCGTATTGTTCTCCTGAATCTTACTTGGGGATTCATGGAGTGTTCTGGAATTCTCCTCTGAGATTCAGTAGTTACCTAATACTTTTGCTCATGGGGATCATCATCAAATAACCCCGCAGGAAGACGGCGTGGCTTCCGTTGAGAGCTCTCCCATTTGCTGTGGACTGGCGTCCGAACGAGGTGAGGGACGCTGTGGCGTAGAGTCTCAGCCGTGGATTCTGTAACTGAGGAGGCAGGACCCGTGTGGGCCACATCCTGACCATGTGGGAGACCCCGGTGGACACCTGCACTCAGCTAGTCATTTAAAAACCGAACGCGGGCTTTGTAGAACACTGAAAATAATGTGAAGAGTGATTTTTTTTTTTTTTAATCACCTTTATGTGTGCTGAAAACCTAAAACCTCAGGGACTTACTGCTATGGATTCTTGGCCCCAGCTTCACCCAGAAGATGCCAAGGGCACACAGTTTCTCCCTTAAGTGGGGTTGCATAACATTGGAAGAGTACTGACGCACTATTTATTTTATTTATTAAGTGGCGACCACAAGCCAGGCGTGGGACCGGGCCAGGGATCCAGCATTCAGGGGCTGTGTGGGCAGGAACGTGAGGTGGGAACAACCTGTTTGTTGCTGTCGAGGACTTCTGAGTGCCCGATGCCCTGAGATAAGATTCAGCACGTCTGGTGCCTCGCATGGAGAGGTCACCCAGGACAGGTTGTCAGAGAAAGGACTAGTTCTGTGAGTTCTGAGTGTCCCGGGCAGCCCTGGAGTGGACATCCAGGGCTTGGCCCCAGCTCTGCCCCCGCCAGATGCCTGGGAAGGTGGGGCGTCTGCAGCTGAAGGAGCTGCCTGTCCCGTCCTCCTCACACCTGTCTCCCCATCTGAGATTGTGGCACCCGACTGGGCAGGGCCCCCAGGCTGCCCTCGGGGCACCTCGCACAATCCCACACACTGGGCAGCATGAAATGACAAAAGTCCATTTTCTCACAGCTCCAGAGGCTCCCAACAAGAGACCCCGGGGTCTTGCTCCCTCCAGACACTCAGGTGAGGACCCGTCCTGCCCCTCCCAGCTTCCGGTGGCCCCAGGTTTTCTTAGGGCTTGTGTGTCCATCATTCTAACCACTCCTCATGATCTCCCGGCCTTCTGCTCTGTGTTGGTGTCTCTTCGCCTCCATTTTTCGTAAAGACACTTGTCACTGGATATACGGCCCATCCAGAGGACGCAGACTGATCTCCTCATACCAAGATCCCTTGATTGGTTGCAACTGCAAAGACTTTCTTCCCAAATGAGGTCATGTTCACGGCCTCTGTGGATTAGGATGTGGACACACCTTTGGGAGCCGTTGTTCAACCCATGACAGGGCCTGACACTTAGTGCTTCGCGTCCCGGCACAGGGAGTCTGACACAAACCCACCATGAATGGGCCTGCATGGACAGGAAGCTCTGGCCCGTGGAGACCCACGGGGCCTGCAGCTTGGGGACGTCCTTGGGGTGGGGGCGGCAAGGAGAGAATGGCATGAAGCCTGGGTTTCTGGACGATGGCAGGAGGACGGTATAGGAGAGGCCGTAGGAAAGAGCCGTGGCCCGGGGCCCCATCAAGAACATCCAACCGGTGCACCAGGACGGCACACCCTGAGACCCGATGCCAACGTGTGAGAGTCACAAGTGATCATAGTAAAGAGGGTGAAACCACCAGATTTTCACATAGTCTCATTAAGGCTCCCCCAAGGGACAAGAGAGGAAAGTGGAGCTTTAACGTCCCTGTACTTGCTGTCACCATGTAGGGACCTCTTCTTCACGCTTCCGCAGTCAACAATGCCGTGAGCTCCTGGGGCTGCTCTCACGCGGGAATGTGGAAGTGTGTCCGAGCTATTCACAGCCTCTGGCCAAGTTGGGTGCTGTGGGATGCACTAGACTCCAATCAGAGCCAGAGCACAGAGGGCAACGGACGGTGACACATGTCCATTGTGTCCATTGACACCGTGTGGAGCTCGGCACATGGAACCAGGAGTGCACAGCTGGTGTTTGCTAGGTCGGACCCAGTGAAGGGCTGGGGACCTCCCTCCCATCTCCCAGCTCTGCCTTCATTCACGTTGTCCTGTTGTCAGGAAGGCTCTGTCCCCATGGCCCGAAGACACCCTTCTCCCACCCCCAGTCCCACTGCACCTTCACCGACCACTTTCCCCATGGAGAAGGGAGAACACTCTCCCCCGATGGCAGCAACCAGAGCCGCCGCAGTCAGCCAGCTGTCCCCCAGCCAGGACCTGGCACAGACACGGGGGGCTAAGTCAGGGCTGTTCTCCAGTGAAAGGTGAAATGGCAGAGTGCTCTGCCCTGCCCCGGGGTGCCGCTGGCGTCTCCCTGTGCCAGACGCGTACCCGGCTGTCCAAGTCTTTGCCGTCCAGACAGGGCCTCCGATTCCAGTGGACTCAGTTCTCCTTCTCGACCCTTCACGGAGCACTAGATCTCTGTTGCGACGTCGGTCGTCATCCACTCTTTACTGATCGGCAGAACTGTGATCGTATCCCTTCACGGACCAGCAACAACATACTGGACTCGCTCGGGCTCAAGCCGAACTGTCACTCTCATCCCATGGAAGAACCTGAGGGGTGCCGTTTGGGGTTGGTGAGGCGGGTCCATGCCGTCGTCCGTGCAGAGGCTCCTCCTCGTGCCCTGCTCCGTCCCTGCGGCCGCTTGGAGTTGCCTCACAGCTTCAACCTAGCTGCCGCTGCGCCAAGCATCACACTCTCACCCAAACGCATTCCAGCAGGGAGAAACACAGACCGAAGAAGAGGAATGTCCTTGTATCTGAGAGAGGGATCCTGTTCTGGAGTCCCCTGGCAGAGCTTTCCATACGGCCCCGTGACAGGTGTGGTCCACTGCCGTGCCAGATGCAGAGGAAGTTGGGGCATCGAGCCAGGAATGAGTCGTCCTGAGCAGCTGCGTGTCCCAGCCGTGGCTGGAGCTGGGCGTATTCCTCCCCACGGTGGCCCTTATGTCTGCTCTCACATTTCCAGACTCTGCCTCTGGGAACAGGATGGCACCTCTTACTTAAGGCTGGATGGGGCTCTGTGACTTCTGGAGCTGAGAAACATGAACAGAGGAACACGTGTCACTGTCCAGAGCACCTTCAAGGGCTGGCGTATGATTCAGGGTGCAGAGAGCAAGCTTCCTCCAGGCTGGACACCTGGGTTAGGAAGGTGAGCAGAGGTCCTGTGTTCTCCATAAGGGACATGCGATGTGAACGAGAAAGAAACCTTTCCTGTGTGGGTCACTGTGAGCCTGGAAGTGTGGGTGACCCGTCCACTCACCACCATCCCTGACTCAGAATTGCCAAGCTTCAGGACAACTCCACCCCCTTCAGCGGGGGCATTTTCCATTCTATTTTCTCCAGCGGAAGGTGCAGGACGTGCAAGCAAACCCAGCTCCCTTTCTGGTGGCATCTTAAATTGGGGGTACAACAGACTTTCCGGACGTTTGCCTCTTCAAGCTGAACTTGGCAGTAATTCAGTTTTATGAATTCTGACGTGAAGTCTGTCTCCAGATATGGACGAGCAGAGCTCGTAGAGAACGGAGAACAGGTGTGGCTGTGTGACACTAGGGACACCTCCTGGCTTAAGAGGTCCAAGAGTCCCCTTCTGACCAACATGGGACTCAGCCATTGGTGGGATGTAGCCGATGACTCATCGTTCACTTATTTGTTTTGAAAATGGGCAACCTCCTCCACAAGCACTTAAATGGGGAAAACGTATGTTTGGCTATTTAAGTCTTATTTTGCTAGCAATTTAGACTTTGGTGACTTTCTAAAAATACCAGGTGACGGTTGTGTCAAAACGAGAAACTTCGAGTGAGATCTGAGGGTCACCGCTTCTTCTCCAACTTCGTTTTCATCGATGCTGGATTTGGGGGGGTGTTTACTTTCTACGGGAAGGAGCGGCTGCTGGGACGGAGGCGCATTCACGGGCTGACAGCCAGAGGACGTCGGAGGTTTTGACAGGGTAGAGGGTACCCCTTCTGCACGAAGCCACACTCCTTCTTGACGCCTGTCTTGAAGGCGAGGCTGTGGCAAGACGGGCTGATGCCTCGGGCAGGATGTCAGTTGGGCATCGTCTCCCCTCCAATTACCCAGCAGCCGATAGAAAATACAATAAAATAAAATTTAAAATTTGACATGATTCACTAAGTTAGTCATCACAAGTTTGCATTGGATTCAATTTTGAAGCCATTGCCCAGCCCGCCCACGAGGAAGGAATTAACTGTGCTCTGGGATGCCACGGGGAGCATTCCTAGCTGCAGGGCAATCAGATGGCCCCGGCGGGCAGGACAGAACCCGCCAGGAGGGACCATCTCACTCCACCTTCCAGAGCTTCCAGATGTGTGCCCTGCTACAAGGTGAGAGGGAGATACTCTCAACGCCCATCACGTCCTGCCATTGGGTCCCAGTACTTGGTTTGTGAAGCCACGGTCATGCTTAATAGATGGGTGTCAGGGTCGAAGCCACTCTTGGAACCAGCCTCTTTCGGAACCAGACTTTCCAGGGGACACAGTGTAGAGCTGTGCACAGCGAGCGAGGTTCAGACTACCCAGAAGGGATTCACATAGTGAGCCAATAGTCAATTAATTTACTCAGCCGAGAATGCACCTAAGTGATAGCCTCATGTCTTGAAAGAGGCAGTGCCCAGAGCTGTCTGTTAGACTCCCCGGGCACCACTCATTGTTCCAAAAGCCCGTTTTCTGGACGACAGAGTGGTGGACTTAATGAATTACTGCCATTGATTTTTTTTTTTCCCTCTCGGTAAGAATAATGTAGGCATGTCTAAGAAAATATAGGAAATTATAAAAAGAAAAATAATCTATCATCACAGAATGTTCCAGTGGACAGTGTTGTCTGGACTCACTCCCAGGAGGTGGACTGGGGAGGATCATCTGGGTCAAATGGGGGCCTGGTTCTTTCCGGACGCCAGGCAACAACTGGTCATGCTCTTCTCCAGCTGGCTTCTCAGTGACCCCAAGTATGGCCCCGTGGCGTTCCCTTCTTCGGGGGAGTATCTCCAGAGCTTCAGGTCTTCAGGGGAAGAAGTGACAGCATCCACAGTCTAAAGGAGCAGAGGTTGCCCAGCGGGCATGGCCTCCCACCGGAGGCTTACCTGCCTTCAGAGGTCCGTCCATCCTGCATCTCGATAAGGTCAAGAAACCCTCGGAGCTCTGCCTGAAATTCAAACACAGCCCATGCTAACCTGACGTGTTCAACAGAAGGTGCCATTTCTCAAGGAACCTGCTGCTTAGTACCACTGACAACAGTTTTGGTGATGGTTTCCTCCAGGCACTGAGAAAGGGGAAAATAACTGAATGGGAAAGTTACTGTATGCTATTATCATTCAATTATCACTAGTGCTTTACTTTTTTTGGGATGTTCTACCTCATTTAATTCATCCGGACCACAGTGGGGGGGACACAGAATGCTACGGGCTGAGTGGGTGAGGAAAGGGGTTTCGTCCTGAGTGGGAGGTTGCAGGCAAACGATCAGGTGGAGGCTCAAACCCAGGTGGTTCTACTTCTTATTTTTTTTATTTTTTCATCAGAAATTTGATAAACCCTAAGATAAAGGATCTCTCGAAAATAAACCATCGGATTTGGCCTCCAGTGAGAAGATGCGAAAAGGTGTTTTATTTCAGCTTTCGGAGGACTGGCGACTTCCTATTCCGATTTGTTGTTACAAAAACACCAGAGAGGGACTCCTAGTCTCGCCTCTGGGTCTATGGTGCACATTCTCAGCCCTCTGTTAGGGCTCACGTGTGTCCTGAAGCCGGTCCCGTGGGATGGGAAGGGGCACTGAATCTCCCCACGTTGCTCCTTGGAGGACCTAGGAGGCAGGAGCCCCTCAGAGGCCGGTGGCCAAGAGGCCCAGAGGAAACGGCATCAAGAACCAAAACTGACGTCCTGGACCAGTGCGACAGGAGGGACGGAGTGCAGGTGGGGCAGTGTCCGTGTGTGCCCAACCCCTCTTGCAACACAGCAGAACCACCGTGATGTGGGGGTCACCTACGTTGGCCTCTCCTCCTGCCGCATCAGTAGCCTAGATGCTGCAGAAAAAGCTATTTATGGGAACGAATTTCTCCTTTGAAATGTGGGCCCAGACAACGGATCAGTGTCTCTCCCACTGCCAGTTGGAGGACTGTCTAATGCCTGTTTGGCGAAATTTGATCTTGGAGTTGATGATGAAGCGGTAACAAGGAAAATTCTATTAATTTACGTACGGAGAGCTACGTGGTGCAGGCGCAGGACATGAGACCTTCTCCAGCACGTGGCCTTCTTGGAGGAGAGTGGGATAAGCCAGTGTGGGCAGGCTTTGGGAGAACTGCCCTCAGGTGTGAGAGTTACGGTTTGAGATGCACAGGCCCACAAGGGTCCCTGTCATACCGGGTCACGGACAACTGAGCCACGACAACCGTGAGGGTGACAGGCTGTCTGTTTTGCTCAAGACTTTCCATGTTTTCCCATTGGACGTCTTGAGTCTTGAGAGCTCCCTCCTTCCTGGGAAAAGGAGGCTGCTGGTCATGCCTTGTATCCTGCCAAGTGTGGACAAGTCCTTAAAATCTTTCTGGGGAAGTGTGGTTTCTTTGTTTGCTTGTCTGGTTGGTGGATTGCAAATGAATGCTCAGGAGATAATTAGCCTCTTACATCCCATAAACTGATGGCACCTACCCAGAACTCTGGCTTCGGGCCTGGGGGCGGGGATCTGCCCGAGGGAGGTCTCAGTGCAGCACCTGGCGGGGGGAGGTGTGGTGGGAGGTCGGAGGGAGGGGGTTCCGGCAAGGTGGCCACTCCAATCGAAGGTTTAAATGCAGGTTCAGCAGCAGCCCAAGGGGAGACCGTGAGCAGAAAAGAAGCATGCGGTGTGGCCCACAGTGCCACTAGCTCATCTCAGTCCCAGGCGTCTGAGTCATGGAGCAGAGGGCCGAGCCGGCCGGGAGACACGTCCTAGGTGTGTTTACAGAGAGCCTGAGAACATTCTGTCTTCAAGCAAATGCTCTTCAGAGTCCTCAGAGTTCGTTAGAGAGGGGGAGAGGATTAAATAAGTTCCTCTGAGATCTGAAGTGTCCAGGAGCAGGATCCCGGTTTGGCTCTGTTTTGTCAGTGTTGAGCGATGTCTTTGATGTCTAGCGCGCGCTGATCGTCTCGCCTTCCTGATGCAGGTTCTCTGCTAGAAGTCGACAAGGGACAGTAAACGAACAGTGGGGCTTTAATTGCATATAATTACTCGGTGTGCCAAAGTATTTTACAATTGAGATAATTTGCCTGAAAGTGTGGGTATTTAGTGAATAGAATTTATGGTAATTCCCTTATTTTCCCCCAACTGCCTAGTAATCTTTATAACAAGGAAGTGGAAGGACAATAAGAATCCCGAATTGAAACAAAGCCATACATAAAAGTGCTTAAAATGTATCTGTTTGTCTTTGTTTCAGTAGGAATCCACAACAAAGTTAATCGGACCAACAAGGATCAATAGAAAAGTGACTGAAGATTCGCGTTTCTTTGAAGCGGGTAGAGGCAAGGAAATAATCCTTGCAAACAATGGAGGCCTTTAATTCACGGCTGCGGCACTGAGAGCCATTGTGAAGTGGGATTTGCTGGGTTTCAGGTTTTAATTTGAACTGTACAAGCAGGTGCAGCGAGGAGGCCGAGCCCCTGCTCCTACACTCCTGCCACGCCCTGCAAGTCAACCTCCCTGGTAATCCTGCGCTGGGTAATGGAGACGCCTGCCTTCTGTTCTGTTTTGTTTTAAGCGGCTACGATGAACGCAATTCCTATGCACTCTGTCTTTTTCACTTGGGTCCGTCCTCAGCTACTTCTCTAACCAGGGAAATGGGAACAAGGGAAGGAGGAGAACCAGGGGAGGCAAGCTCAGCTTCAAACCCGGAAAACAAAACTTCACTAAAAAATATTCTCATTTAACCATAATAGGATGTAGACTGAAACATTCTCAGAGCCACTGGGGCAGAAAATGCTTCTGAAGTGAAGGGAGCTGGCTTTCCCATCAGCCACCACCCAAGCCATGGGACCATTAGGAGAAGTCCCCCTGCCCTTTATGTTGTGTGGGTATTTTCCCTCCCAGACTCAGACACACTGTCCATTGTAATTCTTGACTGTAGATGATGGATAACGAGGAGAGAACTGAGAGCCTGTGGCTTGGTCAGGGTATCACACGGTGGGGGCACTGTGTGCGGCCGACGGGAGACACTTAAGAGTAGGGGATGTGACCAAATGCAGGCTCTCTCAGGTCCGGAACTTCATCGCAACCAAGCTTCAGAGATGCTGCCCGGAGTCAGACGCAGGTGCTTCTGGGCATGTAGACTGTGCTCAGGAGCTCAGAGCACAGAACACAGCAAGGGCCACACGAGAGGTGCAGCGCTGTGAGCTGCCCCTAGGCTCTGCTGTCTCCCCTTATCTGGAGCCTATCGGGACATGGGCTTAGAGCTGCTCTGGCGGGATGGTGTGCGGTCTGACGTGCCAGCGACCGTCAAGGACAAGCTGGACAGCCACGTGCAGAGGTTCCGAGGACCTGGGAGCGGAGGGGTCATGGGGGTCGGCCGGCAGCTTTGGTCCTGGGAGCCGTGAAGCCAGTGTAATGGGAGTGGAGGTTCTGGGTGGTGCAGGACACACGTGCAGGGCTGAGGAATTCGCCCAACATCCTGCGGGCTGTAAGGTGCTCGGAGGGCCACCTCAGCTGGGAGCAAGGTGGTGAACTGGATGTGTGGCTCAGCAGAGGAAGGGCCGGGGAGGTGGGGGAAGGGTTCTGCTGGGACATTCCAGGGCCGATCAGACCCAAATTCTCCTTTGTCTTTGCATACCTTCCTGAATTTGGGCAGATTATGTATATCTCCTCTGAATCATAACTTTATTATTTAAAATGGAAATAAAAAATAACCTTCTTTCCAGTTCTGAGAAATGAGTGAAATACTACATGGAAACTGGTTACCCATTGTGCCTTCGGATGCTCACCTAGCAACAGTGTCTTTTCTTCTCTTATTGCTTGTGCTACCAGTGGGCACACTCAGCTTGGGAAACCTCAGCAGAAACATGGCGGTGGGTACGTCTGGACGGTCAAGGATCCGTGAGATAGGAGGCCGTTAGCCATCAAGGTCTTCGTCTGTCTCATTTTTCCCGGCATGGTCTAGGAGGGCGCTTCGTTTTCCAAGCATGAATCAGCTCTGTGGCGTTGCTGCCATGTGGGGTTTCTCCTGCTCCGATGACTTTGCAGCTAAGCCTGGCGCTGCAGAATGGTCCCTGGGTGGGCCTTTGAGCTCTTTTATCAACTCCACCAAGGTCTAAGTGGGGTTTGCCAGCCCATCATCCCAATGTCTCCCTCGGATTCTTATGTCTCCTGGTAGCTCCTCCAACAGCCTGTGTCTTTCCAGCCTCCCATGTTAAGAATTAAAGTCAGTGGCATGTTGCTCCACTTTTCCTGAACCGTTAGAATTCATACTTGTCACAACTCCCTTGGTCACCCTTGTTTGCAGAATGACCCTAAAAAACTCTTCCTTTGGGGCTTTTATCATTTTTTTAATTTCTTTTTTTAACTAAAATTCAATTAGCCAACATACTTAGTTTCCGATGTAGAGTTCAAGAATTCATCAGTTGCATAGAAGACCCAGTGCTCGTCACATCACGTGCCTTCCTTCATTCCCATCACCCAACTCCCTGGGGTAGTTGGGTGATGGGGCTTTTACCGTTGTTGGGATCACACCAGACTCTTTCCTCCGAGGCACCTCTGGGCTGAACGGTCATCTACTTTATGGAGTCCTCGCAGGATTCTCCTGGGGAAGGCAGGTCCTTCTCAGCAGGGCCTCCCTGGGTTCCTTGAAGAGCCCGTGGACCCGACGCCAGGGTTCTCCTGCCGCACGCAGTCACCCGACCTTTCATTAAACTGTTTCATCTTCCTTTCTTTACAATTGTCTCCGCCATTTTCTATTCTCATTTGAGGCTAATGAGACATGGTTAGTACCATGATTTCCCTTTAAATGGGAGATGTTTTGTGGGGTCAACCCTGCCTCTGGGGCTCACGCAGGCAGGCCTTCGCCTTGGCCCTCAGGGGGCTTGCATTCCACCCTCTCTCTGCACCTCATGCGCCATCTGGGGTTCCTGGGAAGACTTCTGTTTCTTTCTAAGGGTTTTTTTTTTTTTTTTTTTTTTTTGGTTTGTTTGTTTTTTAAACTTTCCCTCTTCAGTCAGCTGTTAAACATTTCCTAGATTTAAGTCTGCCCTTTTGAAACTGTTTCTGTGTTACCTCAACAGGAACCCCCAAGTGCTTAAAATATCCAATCTGATCGTGCGCTGGCTGCTGATCCTGGCAGGACCCCATCGGTCTTGTGTACCTCCTGGGTCAGAGGGTCTGAACACCCCTTGAACAGTACATTATGCATTAGATTCTCCTACTAGTCAGAATAATGGGTGGTTTTCTTAGTGCTCTTGAGAACACAGTAGTGGATTCCTGCCAGAGTGGCTGATGATCAACCAGGAAAATGCATGGAAAGGGCTGTAGTGTCCCCCCGCCCCGCTCCCGCCCTTGCTTTTTCTCCAGGTGCCGCGTTCCTCAGCTAATGGACTGGAGGGTGTAAAGAGAGCCGGGCTGTCTGCGTACGGGCCCTGGAACCGTCCCCCGATTCCCCGAGCCCTGGCATGTCGGGCAGCCAGCCTGAGTGGCTAGGGGGCTTAGACCCCACAGGCAGCTCTGCTGTTCGGCGATACAGGTGTTCTCCCAACCACAAGGGGCTGTATCAGGGCCGGAGAGCAGAGGTCGCATCTCGGTTCCAGGCCTGGCTTCGGAGCCTCATGCTGGGCTGTGTGAGCGGCCTGGCCGAAGGAGGACCCTGGGCTGTGGGTCCATCCCTGCCTGCTGGCGGCACGACTCCAACTTTCTGTCCAGAGCAAATGAAAGACTTAACCTTTCCCCCAATCCACTTAACTTGGGTGCAAGAAGCCCGAGTCCTTTGGAGAACATAGGACTGAATATAGGGAGGGTCAGTAGTTAACCTCGATCCCACATTCCGCCCCGCCAGCTGGGGCGTTTTGCTCCGAGCTCTCCCTGGCTTTATCGCTCGGCATGAAAGTCCGCCTAGTGCCTTTATCCTTGTCCATAAAGGGTACAGAAGGCCCCACCGCCTCTCTTCTCTGCAGCGACGTGCCTCGTGGAGTTGCTTGGGACGTCCGCTTCGGCCAGCACGCAGGTCACACTGTGGTCCCAGCGCAAGGACCGCCAGCTTTGGGGACGCAAAGCATTCAATGTCCTTAACACCATGCCCAGAATCACATCATGGGTTTGTGAGTTTCACTGATTTTTCACATTTACTAGAAACATGACTTTTGACGTTTCTTTTTTTAATTTATTTATTACAATTTTTTTAGCAGATGGTTACAACTCGACAGTATTACTTTCAGAAGGTGGTAGTTAGCTTCAGCAAAGGCGAGGGTGCCATCAGGACGCAGAGGCTCACCCCAGTCTGCACGGGACGGACGGCCCCTCAGCCACGTATGTCGGGAGTGAGATGGCCGCGTGTTCTGCCGGCCACAAGCTCTCCGGGCTGCATTTGCCTCCGGATTGCAGCTTGTGTGGACAGTGGTACGTGGGAGTCTTTCTTCAGAAACGTTCAGGGGTTGTATACGTAATCACCCAAAGTCTCTATCTTCCTCCCCCAATAACGGCATCTACTTTTCTAGCCAAACGACAACTGCAAACATTCTTTATAGACTACGTCTGGGCTGGACAGGGCTGGCTACATCATTTGCAGGACTCACTGGAAAATGGCATTGCAAGGGCTTTTGTTCAGAAATTATTAAGAATCTCAAGATGATAGAGGTTAGTGTAAGCCGTGCATGAAGCCCTCTTGAGGTGGGGTCGTGTGCAAATGCAGGCATGCGTATCCGTGATGCTGGTCACCGTCAGGGCAAAGCTGACAGACCCCCCTCAACCAGGATCCCCTGTCCCCTCCACGGTCCTAATGCCAGTGTGGGTTTGCTCCTTTCCTGAGTACAAGCTAATGCTTCCAAGAAGGTCTGCCTGCGGTGCCTGTATCCCCGTCCCCAATTCGGAAGCCCAGCCTTCCCACCCTCTCTCCCATCACCACAAAGAGACTAAATGCCAAATTAAGAAGAATTGTTCTGGGATTTTTAACCCCCTGGGAACTCTGTGGGCGTGTTTAGATGACTTCTTAAATTTTAAATGCTGGACTCAAGGAAATGGGCTGGTCAGACATGTAGACAGAGAGGAATTGGTACAACGCTGTACCAGGATTTAGCTGGACGGATCGATGATCCCCCAAGCTTTGTTGGCTATGCCCTTGTGTTTCTCTTCTGCTGAGTGCTTATGGACCCTTATTATAGACACTCTATAGACCTTATTACATAAGGTCTAAAATAGACCTTATTATAGACACATTCCAATTAAGGAATGATACAAATCCTGGTTAAATGTTCATAAAGCTGGGGGGCGTCCGGGTGGCTCAGTCAGTGAAGCATCTGCCTTTGGCACAGGTCATGATCTCGGGGTCCTGGGATTGAGCCCCACATGGGGCTCCCTGCTCAGTGGGGAGCCTGCTTGTCCCTGTGCCTCTGCTTTGCTTTTGTTTTCTCTCTCTCTCTCTCTCTCTCTCACACACACACACACTCACTCTCACTCACTCTCTCTCCGTCACTCTCTCAAATGAAATCTTAAAAAAAAAAAAAATGTTCTCAAGGCAGCAGGAAGTTTCCTGGCCACTTTCCCAGTTATGTCCCAGCCCCCACTGGACCACTCTGCGGCACAGCAGGAGAGCCATGAGCATGTGGCCCCTGGAGCTGGACTGTACCCGGCTTCCCTCCACGGGAGCTTACTTTGCCAAGGTCCTCATCCTGGCCCTGCCCCATCTGCCTCACCTGTGAAATGGGCTTAATGCGGAGTCCTGCTCTGTCGGGCTGGCATGAGAAGGACGTGTGCCGGTACTGCAGGAGAACATCTACCCCACGACGGGCTCGAGAACGTTGCTACTTTTGCTGTTATACCGAGTGGATGCCCACACATTCCCAGGCCTGCTGGACGGGAACAAGTACGTGCTGGCCTACATGAAAAGGGAAAACTTTCTTTAGGAAAGACTAAACCCATCCTGCCTTCAGATCAGACACGGAAGCAGCAGGTTCCTTTGGAAACGGGAATGACAGGAGGAAATGCAGATGAAATAAGACAATTAATATGGAAAATTATGGGAGAACATTGGGCCACAGGCTGTGAGATGCTGGCAGGTCTCAGTGGGGGAGGCACCCCTCCTTTGGCTCGCTGAGGCTGGTCTGGGGCTTCTCATCTTAGTTTGCAGGTTTTCTGCCCAAACCTCACATCCTCCACTGTCCCTCGCCCACCAGGGCTGTGGCCAGAGGGGTCCAGTGGAGTCCCTCACGAGGCATTTTACTAATAACACCTTCTCCTGGGCTGGGTCCTTTTGCTCTGTTTTCAGGAAGTTAATTCCAGATAAATACCTTATCTGGTACCCGGATAAATACAAACAAGACTTACACCGAGATTTTGTGCCATTCAGCGCATCTGATTTTGGCTCTGCAAGTTTAAGAAGCTGCCTTCCCAACTGCTTTCCAGAACTTGCGTGAGCGCCCAAAGCTAGTCCTCTGTCCCTGTAGCCTTCATGTGTCCTTCTGGCCTGTTGTGTCCGCTCCTTGTTTTTGGGCTTGAGTTCCAATAATTAAGTCCTTGAGAAGGGGACACAGTCATCCAGGGTTCCGGATCATTCCGCCGAGGAGAACAGAGGGACTGGTAGCAGCTCTGCGGCTAGGGTTCAGGGACTCCCCTGGCTGGAATGTTCCGAAGACTGTCCAGGACTGCAAAGACCAGTTGCCTCTGCACTTGCCAACTTCCTAAAGACAGACTCCCAGGCTGTCTGTCTCCGCCGGCAGGGCCCAGATTCCCGGCTGGCTTTGCCGGGAGACAGGCTATCAGCCGCCAGGCAGGAGGGAAGAGATAATAATGACAAGGCAAAATAAAAAATGGTATTTATCATGGCTCCAGTGTCACCAACCTGTTATTTTTATTGTTCTTCAGAATAATGGGATTTATTAGGGCCATTTATCCTCAAGTCACATGGAAAATGCCGGGTATGAAGGATGAAGAGCCGGCTGGAATACCCAAAAAGCTCGGAAACCTGAAAATAAGTTGCAGCACTCCTTTTCAAGTAAACCTGTCTTTCAAAACTTGAAAGTGCTGCCCTTTTAAGGGAGCCTGGACTCCGGTGATGTGGCAAATAGAGCCGAAGTCAAAACTCAAACAGCTCAATTTGGAAAAATGTGAAAATTACATGGCGTTGGTGAGATCCCAGACACAAAATAAAATGAAAACAGCTGTGGACAGAAAACCCCGTGTGCACGGTGGATGGCCATTTATCTTGGAAAGTCGAGGGAGGAATTGCCCGCTGCGGTGACCACGACTGCGTTTGGGAAGGGCGCAGGGCCACACGCCAGCCCCTGTCCCTCGATGCTCCGTGCCTCCTGGGAGCGTAAGGGGCGCTGCTCCCAGGAAGCAGGCCTCAGATGTGAGCGTTTGGGGGACTTTACAGAGCGTCTTGCCCTAGCGCAGGAAACGGGGGATACCAAGAGTGTATGATTTAAGTGTCTCATTTGGACGTCTGCCTGCAGCCCCCATGTGATGCGCGGAGCCCTGACGGCTGGCGCTCAGGTCACTCACAGTCCCTGAAAGGCTTGGTCAGGATGATGTACTTGTCAGCGCTAGTCCCTTTCCCTCTAAAACACACTGGGATCGGGCAGAAATGCTGGCCCCGGAACAGCATCTTCCTGGAGCGGGACGGCTGCCCTTTCCCATCCCACCCCGTTTGGGGCTCCCGAGCACACAAGTTCACACAGATTCCTGGGGATGCAGGAAGCCAGGATCACAGCGACGGGGTCCTGGGGCATCTCTGCTGCACCGTGCTTCCTGAGACACCGCTGTCTTGAGTTACGGCTCCTGGGGCCATTGGAAAACGTCAGAGTCCTTCTGAAGATCCACCTCAAACTGGAAATTATCTCCACGGCTGGGATGGGAATGATTTCATGGGGCCTCTGTGCATGAACCCGCAGCAGGGCCTGCGTCTCCTCCCGGGAGAGCCAGCCGCCTGTCGGGTTGCCCAGAGCGGCCAGTCTCCGTAGCCCAAGGCGCCTTGGCTGGGGTTACCCTCAAGTCCCAATTAGAAGAAAAACACTGCCTGAGAGAAAACACAAGATAAATATGACTGGTCTTACTTTAATTAAGTTTGATCGAAAGTTATTCTGCATCCAGGGAAGCCAGAGCCAATTTTCACAGTGTGGTTTGCAAACCAAAGGCAAGTCGTCTAAGGCTGGCGGAGAACACGGTCCCCTCAATCTGGCCTGGGGTGAACCGAATTATTCCTTCAGGCAGTTCACATAGAAAGCAAATACTCTGTGGTTTCTAAGTGCTCAGACTCCAAATTGTCTTCTTTTCATGTTCCCGGTGGCTCAAATTCTCCTCCTTACAGGGAGGCTGGTCCTGGACAGGATTCCAGTCCTCCAGGGGGGCCTTCCTTTGTGTCCAGTGAGAGATCTGGGCTCCTGTCTCACCCCCGTCTGCCACCCTTCTCTCACCTGTCAGCCTCCGTCCCGGCCCATGGTGGGGCTGGGGTTTGGTCCGTGGGCCAGAGAAGGGAGTGATGGGGATGCTTTGAAGATGCCATCATGAGAGCGTCTACTATTACAGAAGACAACAGCTTCTGACTTCTCCACATTGATAAATTATGTGTGTGTGTGTGTGCTATCTATAGACTATATATACATATATATACACACCCACACACACATATATATAATTTATTAATTTGGAGAAAATATATATAAAATAAATACATTTATATATGTATTCCCTCTGCTGGGGATAGGAAGGGCTGGTCATAGTTTCTTAAAGTCCCAATGACAGTCAAAGCTTTTCCACAAAAACATACATGGTTACATACTAACCATTCGGCATTCAATTCCAGGAGATACTACGATGACCTCATGTGGCAGAGGCCATGCTGGCCAGCCCATGGTGTCTGGAGTGGGTCATGCTAGCCAGAGCCGCTCCAGGACAGCCTCCTCAGCAGCGGGCCCCTCTAGGCCCCGGGGACGTGGGTCCTCTCCTACACTGGGAAGGAGACATGCCAGCTGGGGCACAGCAGGGCTAAGTGGGGACACAGGCGTGTTGTTGGCATGTTGTGGGAACTTAGGACGCTGTTCCAGGGAGAACAGGGGCAGGTGGCCTGGGTTGGGGTCTTCGCCTCCTTCTCCATGTCTGTGACCCATCTGGAGATGGGCTGCCCAGTCCTGGTGCCTCTGACCACCCTTGCAAGTTTGGGTTTGGGGCCTGGCTGACCCGCGTGTCCCCCCGCAGCCGATCCTGTGGGAGGCTTCCAGGACCCCGAACCATTCTCCCCTCTTCCCGCCCAGCTCATCACACAGCACGTCCTCCAGGCTGCTTTCCAAAACCGCACCCCTGTCAGGGAGCCCGGGCCAGGGATGTCCACGCACAAGGAAGCGTGTAGGCTTTTAGACGCGGTGAGTCCTTCCCCACATCAGTGAACACATAGACCGTCCACGGCAGACATGCTGTCATTGAGTCCACTTTCTCTTTTGATATGCAGCCTTTCTAAGACAACATTTAGTAAGAACTCTCAGGCTTTATTTATTTAGGAAATCACCCCCTCATGTGTGCAGCAGGCAGAATTCTCAGACGGAGCTCAAGACTTCCCGCCACGCCCCAAGGTTTCTCCCAGGACTGTGAATGCGGCGCATCTCTCTCCCATGACAGGAATGTTCTGTGGCACCGAAGACACTGAGAGAGGGTGGCCTGACCTCGTGCCGCAAGCCCCCTAATGGTCTGAGCTTTCTCCAGCCGCTTGCAGATCGGGAAGTCAGGGAATCAGGAGCCCGAAGGACTGTGTCTGAGAGTCAGCTGCTGAAATGGAGCCCGCAGTGGCTCCCGGGGACAGCCAGCCAGGAAGCGGGCACCTCAGTTCCTCCACCGCAGCGCAGGATGCCACCAGCGACAAGGCAGCGCTGAAGTGAGCTTCTCCCCAGAGCCTTGGATGAGGAGCTGGCCGCAGACGCCTGGGCGCACAGCCTTGCAGGTGCCGCACGGCCAGACAGGAGGGGGACACGCGGAGTCACTCCGTCTCCTGCAGCTGTTGAAGCAGCCACAGATGGCTTCCCGAGTTTTGGTGGTTGGTGGGGCTATGCTGATTTGCAGGGTGGGCAGCCCTGGGGACGAACTTCCTGGCCGCCACCCTCACCCCCCCACCCCCCGCCGTCCCATGAGGCATCTCTGGGCCTCAGGTCCCTCCTGCAGGGCAGAGGCAGTGTAGGCCGCTGTAGGAGATGGCGGCGAAATTGAGCCTGAACCGACCTGTCTGAGCCTCAGTGTCTCCTCCGGGAAGTGGGACCATGAGAACGTTGGCATCCAGAGCTGTGACATCACATGGCTCGCTGTGGCCGAGGCTCGAGACCGGTGTCTGCTAGGTACTGAAGGCTGCAGAACTTCCTCGAGTATCTTCTGTTTTTATTCTTCTAGAAACTGTAAAGCAATTCCTTAAGTGAATTTAGGTGGCCTACAGAAGAAAATGATACTTTTACCCACGTATTTAAATACTGAATGTTCTTATGAATTCTAATCATTTTGTATTTGATTTTTCTTGATAAGCTACCAGAAATCAGAAATAAATATGCTTGAAGTATTTCTTTCTGATATTATAAATTTATTTTATTTCATGCCTTAGGTAGGATGATCCCATAGTTACATAAGTGGCATACATCAGGACATTTTTAAGAGTAAAAGGATAAGTTACTTCACAGAATTAGCAGCTGTCAACAGGTCAGTCCTGGGGTTAGGGGGGTGTCGGTTCTCTGGGGTGGTGCTTATAGGGGCAGCAGGGATGGTGGGCTGCCCTTGGCCCTGGCTGTGCTTCTGCATCAAATTGGATGTTTTCTGTGGTTATCTGCCTTATAGTGTCAGAGATGCACATATAAGGAGACACACTGATCACACACATGTATGCACACACACACACACACACACACACACACCTGGAGACACCGACGTAGGTACTTAGTAGGTATTTGGATGTATAAAGAACGTCTCTCCTAACTTGCTAAGACCTTCTTAAAAAGGACTTAACTTCGAGTACACATGTAGAATTTTACCGTGGTTTCCACGTGGTTTCCTCCTTCGCTCTGGAGTCGTGTGCTGTTTGCATTCCTGCAGCAAACTTTACCTGGTCACAATGGATCATGCTTAAAACTCCACCAGGTCTGGTTGTTAGTATTTCAGCTACGATGTGTGTATCACATTCACAGGAGGGAGTGACCTGGGAGAGGTCCCTGTGTGTGTCAGTGTATGTGTGCGTGGGTGTGTGATGTGTGCCTGCCAGATCTTATTCTGTGTATACTTGTGTCCTGGAAGAGATCAGAGCTTGCTTCTACCTAAAATCATTTTTTTTTCTCTGCATTAGATGCAAAAGTATGAGGTATTAAGGAGAAAACGCCTCTGGCATGAGATGACTCAAGCTGGGACTGCTCTGACCCGAACCTTTGACCTTGAGTCAGGGGGCATCCTTAGGCATCAATCGGCCAGTGTCCACGCAGGACTTTTCTGGAGTGCTGCTTGGAACAGCATCTGCTTCCGAGCTTTCTGAAGGAGCCTCGCACAGAGACGTAAGCCCAGTGCACGGACGGCTCCCGCCAACGATGCTGCTGGCTTGGTGACTCCTCCCGTCAGATTTCCCCCACGCACGCACGAAGAAGCTCACGTTTGCTTCAGCAGACATGCAGGAAAGGTCTGCAAAAGGGAAAAGCCCCGTGCTTTAACCTCCTCTCTCTTCTCGGAGCCCTTCCTACATCTGTGGGTACCGTGGCACTCCAGCTGGCTTTCCTCCCCGCTGTCCCCAGCAACGCGGTACCCCTAGATGGAACCCACGCCTGGGCTGAGCCTCCGTCACCCCGGAGTGTCTGATTTCCTAACGGCACAGTTATTCCAGGGATGTCCTGCGCCCCTGCCGTGACTGCTAGGGAGCCACCCCTTGCATCCCAGTCTCCTCTCCGGCCCCTCGCCCTTGGGGGGTGGGACTGCTCCCTGCCGGGGCCTGAACAAGGCCCATCACATGCCCCATCTCCTTTCCCGGTGGGAGCAGGTCTAACTCCCTTGGGCTTCATCGTCTCGGAGTCCGGCTGGGTCTTGAGGGTCTGGGTGCTCCTACCCGAGCACCATGTCCCGCACCTGGGAGCTTTGACTCTGTCCCCACCTTGAATGAATGAGTGAGAGGAGATCTCCCAGTCGTCCCTGCAGATCTCACGTGCGCAGCTCGCACGGCCTGGGCTTGACCAAATTACAACCCAGCACGTCCGTATCCACACCCAGCACGTTGATACACTCGGAAGCACCTGATTCCCAGGCCTGCTCTGCGTATTATTTTTATTAACTATGAAATGGTTATATAAACTCATTTACATCCACAATTTATAAACTCCAAAGAAACAGCAATGCTTTAGGGATGTCAGAAAAATGTTATTTACAAGTCACACTCCACTATAATTTATAGAGATTTACCCCCTGGGTTACTGGAATTGAATTGGAAAGTAGAAGAGCATTTCCAGATTCGTCATTTGCATATTTATTGGCATTTATCAGCAGACTTGAGGTTCCCACATCTTCCTGATGCCCCCTCCCACCTGCCCTCCTTGGGCGCTCGCTAAGCCCCCACTGTGTGCCAGGCACTCGACCAGACCTAGATGCAGGGCTGAGGGACCCTGAGCCCGCCTTCCAAGCAACTGCATTTGGAGGGAAGAGGCAGACGAGGAAAAAGCATTGCTGTTACGCATGGCTTTCTTACCTGTGTGAGTACAACCTCCATCTCTAGCCTCACCCTTCATCTGGGGAAGACCAAAGACAGACAGTAAATGAGCCTCCTTGGGGGGTGGGAAGAGCTGTGGACCCAGCAGAGTCCTGATCAGGCTGGATTTTCCAGGGACCCCAAAGGCCTCAGAAGCCTCTGGGGGTGGACAGCTCACTGGTCACCTGCCCGCCACGCTCACACAATGGACCAGACAGCTGAGGCAATGGTTGTCTCTGTGCACATCCTTTTGTGTCCCTGTCCTCGGCTGGTCCTCCCTCCCAAGAAATGCAGATCTCTCTTAGAGCCCAGCTGCCCCTGGGGACACCTGCTATGGTCGTGGTGGTCAGTGGGTCCAGTGAGTCAAGTAGAGGCACTTGTTCATGGCCATGAGCCCCTCAGCCTGATTTCTGGGCAAAGGGCAGAGAGTTCCCGGCATGGGGGGCTTTGCCCACCGTGGAGCAGCAGGTGGGGAGGAGACGTGGGTCTGGGTCCTGCCCCCGCCCCCGCCCCCCGCAGGTTGGGCTCAGTGGGGGTGTGGCGCTCTGGCTGACCTGCCCCCGTCTTGTCCAGGCAAGGTGGTGGGTGCGGCCCCTCTGGAGTTCTTCAGGACTCTGTCTTTGGAACCTGGGTTGTACTCCCGAGATGGTTCCCCAGCAACTCAGCAGAGAGGTTGAATGAACGAGCAGATTGGAGAGCATCACGCTGAAGTCACACTGTCTGGGGAAAAATGGGGTGGAGGAGCGCGGACTTGATGGCTGATGCCTGGGAGCGCAGTTTGGGGCCCAGGGCAGAGCCCGTGAGAGCAGCACAGGGAGTGCGGAGGCTGAACTCCCAAGGAGCATCTTCATACCGCCGTAGGTGGTTAGGACTGTTCATATGGATGCGCGGTGTTTCTGTGTGCGTGCCGAAACACATGCAGGGGCTGTGGGTGTGTTGTCTTACCCTCTACCCTCATAACCCTCTGAGAGGCGATGGGAAAGAGAGGGATGCGTTAGCCGGATTCCCGTGGAGTGCCCCGTCCTTTTCCCCAAATGTTCCACTGAACGGCGCTTGGGCTTCTCCAGAATCAGACTTCTCCTGCCGAGGTAAATGTGACCCATTACTCAGAGGACTGTCCTACAAGTAATAGCCAAATGCTTTGGCCCATTAGAGAGATTGCTGGACGTTCTCAGCCCTCACCATAAAGTAAATCTTAGTGAAATCGCTGTGTATGGTTTAGAAGAGATATACACACATGTATGTTTATTGCGTATTTTTAAACATCTCAGTATGTTCTCCACCTTGTTATTATGGATAAAATATGTTGCAAGACACATCCTAAATGCAAAAATGCAAATAGGCTTTTGGAGAGAGATCCAATTCAGAGATCCTATAACGACATTTTCTGTTCCATCCCTTCCAGTGCAAAGCTGGCTGGCCTGCCCACCCTTATAGAGGGCAACACTGGGTGCTCAGGCCTGGGAGCATCTGTTTTCTCTGTACCCCATTAAAATAGGAAGACGGTGATGGCCTCAGATGCCATCCAGTTTCTTTGTTAGCCCAGGACGTTCTTGAGTCCCTCTGAGCAGCCTCCAGGGAAGCCAGGGGCCAGGGGATTCACACTCATGAGGAGCCTTCCCTGAGTAGGTCTGTTCTCCTCACTGACATGCCGGGCTGTGGATGCCCCATCCCTGCCAGGACCCCAGCTCTGTCGTCACACCATCACACAGAAGGTGAGGCCTCGGGAACCCAGGCTCTGTATCTCTCTTCTTTGCTACAGTGCTGGGAAACCCGTGTTTTGAAAAATGTGGCTGTTTTCCTTTCTTTTATGATTTTCTTTATTTATTTGACAGAGAGCATGCACAAGCAGGGGGAGGGGCAGAGGGACAGAGAGAAGCAGACTCCCCACTGAGCAGGGATCCCCAACGTGGGACTCAATCCCAGGACCCGGAGATCATGACCTGAAATGAAGGCAGATGCCCAACCAGCTGAGCCACCCAGGCGCCAGCCACCATTTTCTCTTTGATGGCACGTCTTCTGGTTAATTTTGGTCATGTGTGGAGTGTGACTCAGACGGGCTGCACCCGACCCTGTTCCGTTTTCTTTGGAAGTGAGCTCAGCCACCCTGGGTTAGATCACTTGACTGTGGCTGGAGATAACACAGATCTGCCAAGGCTGTTGCTGATTTCAGGCTCTGGAATACATAGCTTCACACGGAACACCACTGGGGAGAAGGACGGACAGCAAAGACAGGAAATGATTTTCATGGGAAGTTGTAAAGTCTGTTTCAAAGACTCAAAGAGGGTTTATCCAATCCCCTGCTTCCCACCAGCATTATGAGGTGGTTTTTTTGTTGTGTGTCACGTGGGGGAAATTGATCAGAATTTTGTCTCAGGACTGCGGAAGTAAACAGATGTCTCTCTAATGCATCCACACTGGGGCAAAATGTTTTTTACCAGCGAGGTATAAGTCTGCTGTAGGATAGATTCACAAGGGATATTGTATCTGTTCCTATTAAAAACAGCACCAGAGGCCTGAGGAAGAAAGGATTTGGATGTGCACATTCTCCCTGGGGCTGTGGTCCCCATATTTGTGGTCTGGAAACAGCTCATCTCTCTGGCCCTCGGTCCCCTCATTTGTAAAATGAGGATGTTGGAGGACATGATCTCGGATTCATCCAACTCAGAAAGATCCTTACACAGAGTTCAGTTCCAAAGCGGCTGTTGACCACCCTGCTCACGCACACCCTTTGCTGGAACTGGGGGACCAACAGCACTTTCCAAAGGTAGGCCACTGAGTGGCTGAGTGGGTGAGGCCACAAGGCCAGATGCCCACTCGGTCCAAGGATGAAGCCGGGGGCCCCTGCTTGACCAGGCACACCTGGAGGGTGTGCATCAGAGTCGGTGCCGTGGAGGAACCTGCAAGCCAGGGCTCAGTGGCAGGACCAGAGACCCAGACTAGGGAGGGACGGGCCACAGACCATGGCTGAGGGAGTGGGTGGTGCTGGTTGGGGTCTCATGGGCACCACAGTCCTGACGCCCTTCCCTTCAAGATTAAGAGGTCTTGAATTTTAGTCTGTGCTCAGCACTATGAAAATGTCGGGCTTTCAATCCCATGTGTGAGGGGCGGTCCCATGCACAGAGCACCTTCTGCAGTGCCCCTGGACTTGACCCACAGAGGGCCATGGCGTCCTTGACTGTGACAATCAAAATGTCCCTTGACATTTTTCCTGGACACCCCAGTCATCAGGGGCTGAAAACTTCTGTGTAGACTCCTGGTGTCGTCAGTCCTTTTTCCCACTCATTCACCCCATGAGTTAAAAAAAAATTGAGTCACCATATGAAGAAATTTTTAAAAATTAAATGCACAAATTTCCATCCATATAAGAAAGTTTAATTTCTCTGTGTTTTTATTTCCAACTTTCCTTTTGTGCCTTCATGAATCATCTTACAAACTGTGTTTCAGAGATGATTTTCAGGGACTGTGACTAAAGTTTACGTTTTTTTCTCCAGAAACATTGCGGGGGGTGGGGACGAAAACTAAGGGGAGAAAATTCCAAGACGGGGCACCTTGGCTGAGCGGCTGTTGATAATGTTCTCAGAACAGAGCTGAAACTTACAAAAGAGCAGCCAGAGGCCGCCTGACGGTGGGTGAGGTTCCTCCCACACCGGCCGGCCAGACACAGCTGGAAGCAGGTGCAGCGTTGCTGTGAGCGTGGCGGGGGGCTGGACTCTGAGCCTCACAGATGTTGTGGGCGTGTGTCTACACCGACAGTCCTCTAGTGAGGACCCTCCAATGGGCCCTGAGGTTCAGCTTCCTGTGACGCAATGACGAGACCACGAGTACAAGTACCTCCCACCTCCGGCTCCACGGGGCCTCATCCTCCTTGCTCCACGGTAGGATTTCCCGACACTTCAGTCTTTTCCAGAATCCTGTTTTAGACAAGTATTTTCATGATCGGCTTTTCCTTCGACTCTTGGGAACTTACATAACTCGTGGTGTGTTGCCGATGTTCCCTCTCGGGAGTTGGGGATGATTTCCTGCCATCCAACCTCATTCAATCTGGACTCCTTGGCATTTGCAGGGGGCACGACCTGAGATTGGGGAGCGATGCATGTGCTGTGGGAGGAAGGCGCGGGAGTGTTTGTGCCTGAAGCACAGATATGGCTCTGTCTGAGGGTCTGAGTCTCCCAGGACATCCTCTCTAGGAACCATTATGCCTGTTGTGATCTGTTCTCCCTGGGCCTTGAAGGTGGTCTCCAGCACCCTTCCGAGTGGGAGGGGTTCTCAAGTGCAGGCAGGGTCCTGAGTGCCACTAGAGAGTCTGGCCTCACATCCCTGCTGTGCTTCCCACCCCACATGAGAACAATAGTACTAGCTCCAACCTCGGTGCTCTGGAAGGTGGGACATCATGCACGTGCGCAGAGTTAACTGCCAATTGTTAGTAGAAGCTGCGGAGATAATCCCACACACCTCTCTGTTTACCCTGGTGACTCTTTCAGCAAGCATGGATTTGTCACCTCCTGGGTGCCGGACTTGGGGCTGGGCAGAGCAGGAAGCAAGCCCTGGGACACACACTAGGTGTGCCACCTGCTTTCCAAGGGGCTAATCCAGATCACCCCCTTCGCCCAAACCCCAGCCTGTGGGCACAACTTCCTCATGCCCCGTTCTTGTCCCCACTGATGTCCATGACAAGAAGGAACCTTCCCCAGATAAATGCATGGCTGCCAGGCCTGGACACTGTCCTTCCCTGTGACGTCCCTGTGAGTACAGATGTGAGGGTTCCTAGACAGAGCTGTTGCACAGGCTCACAGGCAAGAATCAGGGGCTGATCTCCCTCACCTCGCCCCACCTCCAGGGGGACTCTCCCCATATTTGCCTTCCCTAGGACCCCTCACCACTTAGATTTGTTCACCAGAAAAGCACATGTGTTCAGAGTCTCTTTTGGGAAAAGACACCAAATGAATAAATAAAGTGTTAATTAAATGCCTTCATTGGTTGTTAATTTCTATTTTGTCTGTGATGTTGAGAGGAACAACCCTAGGAAACCCCAAGATTTTTAGTATTGACCTTCTAGGGTCATTGGTTGAACCCTTACTGAATAATCCAGCATTCTAGCAACAAGCTGGGTGCATGGGCATCGGCCAGGAGCAGGGATGATCAGGATGGAGAGCGGCAGGAGGCTGGAGCCAGTGGCGGGAACCCGTCCTGACCGCACTCTCTGACAGGCCACGGAAGAACAACTCCTGTGTCATGGCAACAAAGTAAAATTGTTTAACAAGTCTTCGCCAACCCACAAACAAAGTTTGCCCATTTGTCAGTGAGCAGGACTTGAGACTTCAAAAAGAAAAAGAAGAAGAAGGTAGTTTGTTGGAATTTCGGTTGGTGGCATTCCTGGAATTCCACCACTTGGGCCACTGCCTGCCGGTGCTCAGGGAGGGTTCCAGCAGCTGCTTCCACAGGGGCTCCGGCCCTGTGCCTCGCCTCCGGGAAGCCGCCTTCCCTTAGCCGCTGAAGTACAAGGCACGCTCTCCCTCGACCACCAGCTCCCGCAGTATATGCTGACTTTTTAAAACATTTTTGCCCATTAGAATATTTTCTGTGAGTGAATGGCAGCTGCAGACAACTGTCTTTCTGTAAAACCGAACGAGGTTATTCAGTACAAATGGAAAGAACCTGATTTTTTTTTTCCTGATCAAAGCAAAACTCTTTTGAAGTTTAGCTATTTGACAGAAAGTGGCTTTTATAACAAGCCGATATATGAGTTAATAGGACATAAAGCTATTTTATTAAGCTGCAAACCATTATTAATATTGCAGTTCCAACTTGAAAGAAATATGTGGAATGACACCGGAAATTAATTAGATTATTTCATCGTTCGTTCACACTACGAACTTTGATACACTTGCATAGATATATAGGTACATTGATAAAAAGACACAAAGACAAACAGAATTTTAATGAGTGGGGAGCTTTTATCTACTAACACTTTGTGACTTAATTTTTTCTGTTTATTCTGCCTATTGATTCCAGTTGAAACCTGCTGTTCTAATGTTGTTATTGATATTCTCTCTGGGTTTTCTTCTAATTCTGGCATTGATATTACCTTGATCGGATTTAGTTTATTTGAATTGCCTGTAGGTTTTGGTCTCGGGAGTTTTTCACTGCTTATAGACATGCAAAGATAAAACCTCTCTTTTTATCTAAAAATCCTTGAGAGACTCTGAAAGATACAGCCGTTTTCTGAGAACATTAAAAAGCAAGAGACAACAATCAAAAGGAATGTACTTCTCACCCAGTTTATTCAAGAATTCATTTTTATACTCCCTGCCTTTTCTGACACCCACTGACTTCTAATCTCCTCAGTCCCATTGGCTTTTGCAGCCTGTGTTTGGAGAAACGGTTTTATCACAAAGTCGTAAGTGGTTCAGATCGCTTCTCGGCCTTTTGGCTAAGATCAAGGGTAAGTGGTTCAGGCTCTGGGTCACCGACTTCAGCTTACAAGTGGCTAATTTTCACAAGGGAAAATGATGCATGCTTGAGGAGGCTGTTTATTTCTTTACTAATGAAGGCATCCAAATCTGTATTCATTTGAATCATGGGAAACGGTCATTTTTTTAATGTCTCAAATAGGGCCAATAAGTTGTGTTTTTTGTTTGTTTGTTTGTTTTTGTGGTTCAGCCTAATGTTAATAATCACCTTCAAAATGAGGTACGACTAAGTGTTCAATCAGTCCAAAATGGCAGCCACCATGTACTCACAGACAGCACATTGGAGAAATTGGAGGGTAGGGTTGAGTGCAGGTGGTACGACTAAACCACACATGTCCCAGATGTCATTATCTTTGTAGAGACTCTGTTATAATCACCCTTGGAAGAAAGAGCGTGGCCGACAAAGGGGCTTCCCCTGCACAGCGGGATGGCCAACTGCTCCTTGGGCTCTGGCCCCTGTTGCTGACCTTTCCCATCATCTTCTCCTGGGGGCCTTCCCACCTCCTTCTTTCCATTTTATTTATTTTATTTTATTTTTTAAAGGTTTTATTTATTAATTTTTTGAAAGAGAGAGAACAGACAGTGAGAATAGGGAGTAGGGGGAGGAGCAGCAGAGGAGGGGAGGAGGAGGGAGAGGGACAAACCGAAACTGCTCTGAGTGGGGAGCCCAACAGCAGAGACCAAGGGTCCGGGGCTTAACAGAGTCAGCCACCCAGGCACCCCTCCCAGCTCCCTCTCATTCTTTAGTTTACTCTTTCAGAAGATTCTGTGTTCCTTTGTTCCTTCCTTTCTTCCTTCACCTTACTTTTATTTTTTCTAGTTTTTGCCTTAAATAATATTGAAAACTGAGACACTAATTAAAACTCTCAAAGCTGTGAACTCAGGCTGACAGAGCAGGGGTCCTTAACGATCTTTCTACACTTCCGATATCATCAATCAATGAGTCTCTCTCTTCCATAACTACTGGGGGCTTTGAAATCTAGCACTTGGCCTGCTCAGAGTGTGTTGAAGGAGGAGGAGGGAAAAGAGGCCGTTTTGCCAGCGGGGAGAGGAGTCTGGGTACAGCAGTGACCAGCGGGAGGAGGAGGGGGACAGGCTGCAGGTTCTCTATTTCCTTCTCTGACCTGCACAGCTGTTTTCTGAGTAACCACTGGGGACTTGGCCAGGCTACTGTGAGCAACTTAGCTTGAGAAGCTACCCTGCAAACCAGAAGCTCTCACTCCAGGACTGGTCTCCCCTGGCATTGCTTTAACTACGGTAGTGCCTCCTCCACCCAGCCAGGCAAGGAGGGACTCCACGTGGATCGCATTTTCTAGAGAAATCCTATCTTGACCTAAGTGTCAAAGCACCAACAAAAATGAGCCCAATGGATGAAATTCATCCCACATTCACTAATACTCTTCTATTTCCTTTAAATTGCAAATGTAGCATAATCTAGAATTTCTTTGGTGAGTCACATGGCCACGCATCACCATTGCTATGTCCCGCTATGGCCAGATGATGCTCTCAGGCCCACCAAGACATGTGATCTCCTAGAACCTTATTTAATAATGTGCGCATGAAGGTGTGTCCGAGGTCCGTCTGTGTGGTATTTCCGTGCTCCGCCTTGTGGTCTCCAGGGAAAGAACACTGCAGCCCAAACCACTGCTGTGTGTGCTACCGTCAGGAGACCAGCCCAAATGGGTAACTCCTGTGAAACATGCCCAAAACACAAAAGCTCTCGTATTGAACCCTGGAAATATCCATACTTTAATAATTATTAAATAATTGAGTATTTACATATTCATGCAATTTTTTTCTTTTTTCAATTCAATTAGCCAACGTAAAGTACATCATTGGTTTTTGACGTAGTGTTCAGCGATTCATTAGTTCCATAGAACACCCAGTGCTCATCCCATCACATGCCCTCCGTAATGCCCCTCCCCCAGTTTCCCCATCCCCTTCACGACCCCCCGAGCAGCCCCCAGTGTGTTTCCTAGAGTTACGAGTCTCTTATGGTTTGTCTCCCTCTCTGATGACGTCCCACTCAGTTCTCCCTCCCTTCCCCTGTGGTCCTCTGTGCTGCTTCTCATATTCCACATATGAGTGAAACCATCTGATAATTATCTTTCTCTGACTGACCTATTTCAGTCAGCATCATGCCCTCCAGTTCCATCCACAGCCTTGAAAATGGCAAGATTTCATCCTTTCCAATGGCTGAGTAATATTCCATTGTATATAAGAGCCACATCTTTATCCATTCATGTTCAAGCAATTACAACACAAATTGTGTGGTTTATGTATGGTAGCCTTCCTTTGCATGATGGCTTTACTCCTGTTCCTCCCGTATCTCCCGAGTTAATCTGCATAAAATGTATCTGCAACACGAAAAACCATGCATGCATTATTTAGATCCCTGTTCAGGGCGCTCTAACGTAGTACCATTCAACACGGCTTGGACATGGGGTCCTTGCAAAGGACCCCATTTTCAGAGGCACAAAATGGTGCTGACTTTCTGCAGCAAGAACTTTCTTGATACAACAGCAGAGGGTGGTTTCTTATCTGGAGAAACTCAGAAATGTTGACGTCTGGATATAAAGTCAAATGCAGTCAAAGGGAGAACACATTAATGACTGTAGAGCTGTTGGCGTGGTCATGAAGACCAGGAAGTGATGTCCATCCATGCACATTATCCCGGTGTAGCCCACGACAAGGTGGGCCTTGCCCACCTTGCTCGGCCACAGCTCCCCCACTGGGGAGATCCTGGCTGGGCTGGAATCAGAGAGAGAAGATACAGTGCACAAAATGTGGGTGATTGATTGAGGGACATGCCTTGCTCCGCACTGTAAGCAGTTGATGCAGAAGGATCTGGGCACAGATGAGTCAGAAGGCCCTCCTTCTGGGTTGGCTCCTCCAATTATAGAACCGCAGTGGAACCTTGTTCTGAATAGCGGAGATGTGCATAATAGACACCTGACCCTTCAAGTCATCAGAAGTCTCTTCATGAATGGAGCAGACCACCACTTTAGCCACATGGATTAGTTATGCAACAGCAATTAAGACGGGGTCTTTCCCTGCTCAGAGTTGGCTACAGGCTCTTGGGAGCTCCTTGTCTGAAGAGCCGAGCACTGGCCGGCTTCTTGACTTTTCATGATGGGGGTGGGCTGAGTTCACGGAAGGTGTTTCCAGTTCTGGGGAAACTGGATTTCACACTTCTGCTATGATAGAGCACATATGTCATCTCCATGTAAAGTGTATCCTAGGTAGATATGTGCTTCTTATGACATAGTTATTGTATACTCTATCTTACATCAACACCAGATGTTCAAAGGCAACCGTACCAACTGTGCTTGTAGGTTTGTGCCTTCATTATAAATCACTGCCTCCAATCATTTAGTAGAACCATTCTGACAGTGTCGCTCAAAACTAGCTGTTTGTATGACGGTGCATTATACAGCCAATGAAAACACACAGGAAAGACAGGAGTCTCTGTCATCAGTGCAGCCGACACCCTGCATTCCACGACCTCGTGGAATTTGAAGGGGCAGGACGCCAGGCCACACTCTTCCCACAGTTCCCATCTGCATGTCACCATCACTAATGAAACCTGAAGGTGCCGTCCTAAGTGGTGAATGCCACACACCATCGATTTGTTTGCTCATACGTGCCACCCTGAACATGATTGGCTGCTCCTGAAAGGAAGGTCCATTCTACTTGTATTGTACCCCGGAGGAGTTGTTCAAACACTTCTCTGCCACACAGGGATGTGTGTATATCTGTGATTGTGTGTGTGTGTGTGTGTGTGTGTGTGTGTGTGTGTGTGGTTCATTTAGGATACAAACACCTGCAGGAGTAGGGGCTTGGGAACCTTGGGAACCAATGTAGAACTCTCCAGACACTCAGGTCATGGTAACCTTCCAGGTAGCAGGTTAGGACCAGTGTGGAGGTAAGACTCAGAGCCTGGAGAGGTGGGAGACTTGGGGGCAGGTCTGGAGGGTCCACTGTGTAGTGGTCTGCTACATGGCAGATTGCAAGGTCACTGTGAGTGTTAGGCTGGAAATCAGCACCTTCTGTTTTGTGGCTGGGGGGATAATCTGGCAACGTTTTGAAGGGTAGATTAAGGGCATCTTGTAAAATGGGTAAGCCATGATGAGGCTGGGTTGTTGGGAAATGGTAGGGTCATGGGGAGTCAGGGAAACATGGCAGAACCACGGGGTATCTCTTTGCCTCTACATGGAGGAGGGCCATGGGATTTTGGACAAGAGAACACTGTTACATTGTGTAGAAAGAGTTTTAGGAAAAGGAAAGTTAGGACTCTTTAAATAAGTGAAGAGAGAGAAGGAATGTGCTTAGCAAACTTGTATGCACACCCACATGCTGCAAAACCTCAACCACACACAGCAGTGTGGCGCTCCGACCCTGTGAAATCCAAACTACCCTGCCATTTAAGGATCCATCTCAATCAAATGGGTGAATTCGGTGCAGAGAATTTTCTAGAGTTTGAGCCATGAGGGAAGAGTCCCAAACTAAATCTTGAATCATATTCCACTATGAAAGACATGTTATTTTCAGTTAAAAAAAAGAAAAAAAGTAAAGAAAAGAAAAGAAAAGAAAAGAAAAGAAAATTTTAGCTTCCAAAATTCTCATTCCGATCTCAAACAGCTCTAGAAGTAATCACAGTGGAGAGATGAGCGTGTTGATATTATCCAGTGATTTTAATATGGAAAAGTCAGTAAGTCTAGATGGTGCCCACATTTATTGGGGAGAAGGTTTGGAGGATACCTCGTATTCATGATGATGACGTGGCATTTCCTCTCCTGTCACAGAAGCTGGGAGCCGATACCGGTCCTGGGAAGCTCGTGAATCGTGTGTGGTACGCACATACCATCAGACAGCGAGAGGCTGCCCTCTTGGCGTGAGGCTTCAGTCAGTTTTCTCTGGATCCAGGAAAGGCGGGGTTTGAGAGCTGCTAATAGTTCGCTTGGAAATTTAAGATATTAAAAAGCCCCATGTAGTCAATGACATTTTACAATGGGGTAAATTAACGAGGAATGCTTTGCGGGAACTAATCTACCTCACATGAGTAAGCGCTGCACAGACATCGACTCGCCCATCAGCTGTGGGATCAGCTCCTTATGTTTTGCTTAATAAGATCAAGGTTACAGTATGAGGGGCTTCGGGTAATGAGAGAAACAAGTCACATCTTCCCATAGGTTTGTGGCTGCAGGCCTGATCAAGGTCGTTCTGGGATGCAGAAGTGAACGGAAGCCTTTAACATCTTGCACAGCATTTTGGGAGCCCGTGTGTGTGTGTGTGTGTGTGTGTGTGTGTGTGTGTGTGCGCGCGCGTGCATGTGTAATGGGGTTTTCTGCTGACTCATGCAGAATTCAGGATGACCTAGAGGTTGCTTCAGAAACACGTATGAAGACAATTGAGGATAAAATCGTTGCCAGGAAAATTGTATCCACCGCCCTCAGATGTCACTGCAGTGTGATGCTAATGGGACATGCCGACTTGACTGGGTCACAGGGTGCCCAGACAGTCGGCTCAACATGATTCTGGGTGTGTCTGTGCGGGTGTTTCAGATGCCACTACATTTCCATCCGTAGCCTGAGTAAAGCTGATCACCTTTCCCTAGTGAGTGTGCGGCATCCTATTCCCAGAGGGTCTGACTAGAGCAAAGAGGCAGAGGCAGGGAGACTTTGCTTTCCCTTCCTGACTGCTGAGCTCGAGTGGGTGGTCTTCTCCTGCCCTCAGACCGGGACTGACCCCCTCTGCCTCCCAGTTCTCACCGCTGCGCCGTCAGCTTTCCGGGGTCTCCAGCTTGCAGATCGTGGAACGTCTCAATTTCCATAGTCATATGGGCCAACTCCTTATAGCCAATATTTTAACTTCTATGTATAATATAGACCTACCAGTCTATATTGTCAATACCTCTTCATACTGTGTTAACTGTTGGTTTGATCTCTCTGGAGAACCCTGATGAATGAATACAAACATCCGTGATTCCCACCCAGACTCTGGCGCTCAGAGTCACTCCTGTCCCTCTGTCCCAGCTTCCTCGTCTACAGAGATTGGATAGGGTATGTGGCTCACGGGGCAGATTACAAGGCTTCCATAAATAATGCACAACGTACACATAAAATTTTATAGAAATACAAAGTTTGATTAGAAGCTTTATTTCCCCAAGAATGCCAGCGTTGACTTGGTCTACACCTGTTGCTTCTACACACAAATATGTTGATAATCCAATGCATATAGAACTTCTGGTTGAAAACCTTAGGTACTAATAATCTCCTGCTAAAAATATTAGGTGTTGATGACTTGGCGTCGGCTGGGCAGAATCCTAAGAACGTCGCAACTGCACATATTTCATTAAATTATCACAAGAGTAGCGTGTGGTGGTGGTAACTTCCATTTGCGGTTGGGAATGCTGAGGTCAGGAAAGCGTAGTGACTTGACCCAGGCCTTACAGGGAGCGAGGTCCGCAGCCGGCTCACACAGGCTGGGCTCCAGAGCTCACCTTCCGACACACGCCTTACGAAAGTGGGAGCTGGTGTGTTTCAAATTAGCCAGACTTTCACATTTTTACAAACTTGGCTTGGCCTTTCCCCAAGGACCTGATGATCTTTCATTGTGCCCTACTGCAATGAGTGGGAAAGAAGGAGACAAAAACTGAGGTGCATATTCAATAATATGTTTTATAGAAAAAATCAGCATACCCATCACCTGTGCTGACAAAAATCCTACTGGGAAAGAACTGATGGCTTACAGACAAGATATGCCCAAGCACTCGTGTCCTGAGCACCAGGAGCTTGCCCCGGTGGGTGGGAGCTCCTTTACTATCAGGCCCCACACTCAAACCGCAGCCCCACCCAGGCTCCCCTGGGCCTCTGTGCACAGGCTTGCTAGAACCTCGGCTCTGACCCTCCACATCCACTGTGGACACTCTGCCTAGACAACTGTCCCTGTGTCTGCGCAGCAGGTGTGGCTGGGCTACCTGGCAGGAAGGAGCACCCAGCGAGGAGCAGACAGAGAAACATGGAAACAGCCCAGAACGCATTTCCTAGGCAGGGGTCAACCCTCAACCTGGTCCTAGTAGAATGCTTTCCTTTTCCTGTACTTTTCTTTCTTCATTGTGAACATGTGACGTGTCTGGAGAAAAAGGCGTGGGTGTCCTGAGTTTATAAATGAATGCCCAGCCTCGCGGCGTGAGATGAAGGATCCTGGTGAGACAAGGATACAGGGAGAAGGAGGCCTGTCAGTGTTCCCGGGCACCTCCCTGGGTCCGAGATTGTCAGTCTGGTGCCATGCCAGGCTCTATGGTGAGGACGAGAGACAACACAGCCTGCAGAGTGGGGAAAGCCAACCACGCACCACCATGAACTATTGGGAGCAGAATATGTGCTTGGATATGATTACATGTCAACGGTGATATTCACCCTCTGGGCTGGAGCAGCTCGAAGAAGAGGGGTCAAGGAGGCAGGCGGGGGCGCCGGAAACACGGTTTCCGAGGGAGGGAGGGTATGGGTCAGGTTGAGGGATGAGGGCTGCGGACATGTGTACAGCCTGAGCCAGGAAGAGTAGAGACCGATCATGAGTGTCGGGGTCCCGGGGCGTGTCCAGCCTGTCACAACGGATACGGCTTGTCTCGCTGAGGTTACTTCCCAGGTGGTTTTAAGTCAAGACAATGGTGAGCTCCTTGCAGGCTATGGGGACAATCGGCAGTAAGGCCTGTGCAGGGAGGAGTGGAGTAAGGGCTCACGGAGACACAGCATGTGCACCATTAACCATGAAACGGGGGTTTCCAGGGGCGTCAGGGACTAAGCCTGGGACAGGGTGGCAGGTGGGTGATCAGGGGTGGTCGCAGCCAGGGTCATCGTGGCTGGGAGTGGGAGTAGCCCCGGCCAGAGCGACACACTCTGTGGTGACGCGGCGAATGTGGGGCAGATGTGGGGCGCAGAGGATGCCCTGCGGATGCTTATGGTCCCCTCTGCACGTCGTCCAAGGAGCCAGCCAGGTGGCAGCCGTGGGTGTGCAGAAGGGGATTTAGACCAACAAGGGGCAGGGGTGCCGACCTAGAGCCAGAGTGGAGGGGCGTAGGGGTGCCTTTGAGTGGAGTGGAGAGCTGGGTTCAGAGGGGGCAGGGGGCCCTGAGTGTGCCTGGGTGTGTTTGAGGGGACAGGGGATGACAGGACTCATTCTGTGAGCATCGAAGGCAAGGACCCGCACTTAAGGGAGACGCCTAAGCAAGTGCCCTGCTAACACAGAGCTTGGGGCAGTGCACCCACACAGCGAGGGAGCAGAGGAGCTGAAGGTGTGCAGGGGGCTTCAGGCCAGGCAGAAAGTAGATCCATGGCTTGGGGGAGGCGTCCATGGGAGCAGGAATGATCCTGTTTCAAGGGAAAGAGGAGTGGGGGCTGGTTCTTGGGTCCACGGCAGGAGTAAAGAAAAGGAAAAAACGCAAGACGAAAGTGGGGGAGCGGAAGTGCCTGGCAGCGGGGCCACAGGAGGAGACCAGGGAGGGCAGAGGGTTGGCTGTTACAACAAAAGTAGGTGGACACTGCCAGCACCTGGGGGTGCATGAGGAGTCCCATGGAGCCCAAATGGACCCTCACACTGGAGGGGTGCCAATGGTCTGGGAGACTGTGGATCTGCCAGAAGGTCAACGAAGCCCGTACTTTTTTAAGGCTTCCTTGTATCCCTTTTGGCTAGAGTAAACTGAGTCCTGGAGTAGGGGGCTCTCCTCCAAAAAGACGGCCTCAGCGGGCTCCGAACTGCATGTGCGAAGACGCGACCTCTAGGTAAGGCCATGGGCACAGTGCCAGGCACGGGGACTTCACCATCTCGTTCCGGGAACAGCACAGCCCATGCGGGAGACGTGCAAGGGACACCCAACCACCCTCCAGGGTGTCCTACATCCGGCTGGCCCTCCGCGGCCTCTCTTCTCACCTCTCGAGTCTGCGGTGGCTCCCCACCTGGCTGCACTAATGCCCCCGCCTTGGAGGACGCGGCTGGGCAGTGGGGACGGGCAGAAGCAGGCTCTGCTGGGCTCGTCCGGGGCGCAGTGCCTGTGGCTGAGCCCAGCTGAGGGGCGGAGCTGGGTGTGCTCAGGGGCCGGCCTCCCCTCTCGGCCGGCAGACTGTGCTGCAGAGGGACATGGCAACCTTGGGTAAGCCCGGCGGTCTCTGCGGTGCCTCCTGCTTGTGGAACTTGCTGGACTCTGGGCCATCACTTCCTTTACCCTCTGCTTATTTTATGTTTTCTTCTCTCTCAGAAAGACTCTACTCTCAGCTACCCATCTCTTCCAGATGCCATTCTCTGCACGGTAAGTCCCGTTTCTGGAGTAGGATTTAAAGCGTCCGAAATTTATTTTCGGTGGTGGAAGGCAAGGAAGCAGAGTGGTGAGCAGGAGTGACACGCGGGGAGGGTGAGGAAGAAGGCGGGGGAGGGGACCGACCTGCAGGGCTCTCCCCAGGAGGCTGGGCTATTGGGAGCGACAACCCCTCTCCCCGTTTCCCTCCTCCCTCCTCTACCGGTTAATCCCGGTTTCTCCCCCAGACCCCAGTTCCAACCGCAACCGCTCTGGAGGCCTGCCAGCCCAGGTCTGTGTTTTGGGGACCAGCTGCTTGGGCAACGGGCACACAGGCGCTGTGCCCTGAAGTCTTTGTTCTCCTGCCGTGGGGCCATGTGCTTGGGCCAGGGTGTAGCACCCTCCGTTCTGCCTGGGCTCCTCCGACCTTTCTAGCTTTGGCCTGACCTGGAGGACCGTACCTCACCTGGTCTCGGGTAAACAGGAGGTGACTCGCTGCTCCTCACCCAGAGGACCCTACCTCACCTGGTCTCGGGTAAACAGGAGGTGACTCGCTGCTCTTCACCCGGAGGACCCGTGCTTTCTGGGCCCCTCATGGTCTTCCAGGAGGGGTCCTGTGGACTCAGCAGGATGTTGGTTCTCTGTGTCCACCTGCACGCGCATGCGTGCACACACACACGTGTAAGCGGGACCTGGCTCTGGCTGCAAGTAGTGCCTGGTCCTGGGGTGATCCGGGGCCACCTACCGAGAATGCCAGCACCCCACGCAGGCGTGTACTTCCGGACACTCCGCCTTACCTCCGGGCACCAGGGGCTCATTCCTGGGTCAGATGGCTGGATCCCGTGTACCTGGATGGGAGCTGCTTAATGTGACTCTCGGTCCGTCCAAGCACGGACACGTGGTGGTGAGCGCCCAAAGCAGAGAAGCCACAGTGGCTCCGCCTACCGGTACGGCAGCTCTTGGCCTCCTGAGCACTGTGAGAACCAGCGTGCCCCGAGATTTCTCTGGGCTGCGAACTAGGCTCATGACTGATTTTACACATGGGCGGATGTGGCCCTTCCCCCACCAGCCGTCGGGAATGGCCAATGTCCTCAAATAGTTGTAACAGGCCTCGGGGACCATGAGGGTTACACCCAGTTACCAAGGCCTTCTGGGGGGACATCGCAGTCATACACGGCCCGTCACGGACACTGTTCCCTGGGCTGACCGAGAGCTCGCTGTGGGGAGGGGGCCCCCCGAAGTGTCCCCAGCTTCACACACGGAGCTGCCAAATGATCAGTGCTTGCAGGATTAGAATCAGCTGAATTTCGGATTGAAATTGTTACTTTTTTTTATTTTTTAAAAAAAGATTCTATTTATTTATTTGACAGAGAGAGAGATCACAAGTAGGCAGAGAGGCAGGCAGAGAGAGAGGAGGAAGCAGGCTCCCCGCTGAGCAGAGAGCCTGACGTGGGGCTCGATCCCAGGACCCTGGGATCATGACCCGAGCCAAAGGCAGAGGCTTATTCACCCACTGAGCCACCCAGGAGCCCTGAAATAGTTAGTTTTTTAAAAGGCAAGAAAGCAAATAAATCCCTCCCTGAATTTTGTGATTAAATTTTGAGGGCCCTTCATTTTGGGGGTGTCATAGAGGAGGCTGATGTATGGCAGACTCCCACCTCCTGTGTGTGTTTGTGAGTGTGCAAGAGTGTGTGCATGTGTAAGTGTGTGCATGTGTGGAATGTGTGAGAGTGTGTACACGTGCATGTGAGTACATGTGCACACGTGTACGCAGTCGTGCATGTACATGGAGTGTGCGTGCACGTGGGCTGTGTGTGTGCACGTGTGACTGCGCATGCATATACGTGTGACCATGCGTGCGAGTGTGTGTGAGTGCGCACATGTGTAGACTGTGTGAATGTGTGTTCACGCATGTGAGTGTGTGCGTGTGTGGGCCGTGTGCGATTGTGTGAGTGTCCACATGTGTATGTGCATGTACATGTGTGCCAATGTGTGTGTGTACATAGGTCTGCACCTGTGTGTGCACTCACGTGTGTGAGTACGTGTGTCCATATCTTCATGTGTGTGTGCATGTGTCTGTAGTATGTTTAATTCCCAGAGATTTCCCAGCTTACGTCCCGCGCTGGGAGGGCAGTGTCTCAGAAGGAGAGGTGGGTGAGATCGAGGGGTCCCTAGAGCCCGCCCCCAGTCTGCCCACATATCCAACAGTGCTTAATTGAAAGGTTGGGGCCGACCTTCCTTTTGTGAAAATCCCAACACAGATAACGGATTCCTATCGAATATCCTTCAGTTTTTGAGGAAACTGGAGCTTCCCTCCTTGACGGGGCTGCTGCCCTCCCCAAGGCAGTGGGATAGGTCCATATGGGTCGTGATCCCCCCCACCCCTTGCAGGGCGGTTGGGTCCCTGTCACCCAGAAGCGGTGGCCCGCTCTGCACTGTTCCCAGCACCTCTGTT
Organism: Enhydra lutris kenyoni; assembly: GCF_002288905.1. Taxonomy (NCBI): domain Eukaryota; kingdom Metazoa; phylum Chordata; class Mammalia; order Carnivora; family Mustelidae; genus Enhydra; species Enhydra lutris. The sequence continues at coordinate 2,382,832 of NW_019154116.1, read as the reverse complement.
CCCAGGCCACGTGCGGGCACCACACACACGCCATAGTTATCTGTTCTTTGCAAATTAAATATGTTTGCATTTCATGTGTATATCGCACATTCACATGTTTTTCATGATGAGATGAGAATCAGTAAATCTTCTATGTGTAAATATCGTCGCTCCATGTAGAAGCCATTAAAGAAGCTTTTGGAAATGGAAATTCACGCTAAAGCATCACTACCTTATTTTCTGATGGTTTCGTATTTCTCACAGCATCGCCGTGGTCAGGGGCTGGATGTGACCCTCGGTCCGTAGACGGTCCCTCTCTGAGGGCCTGCGATCCGCCGTGCATTACACCGGGTAAGACCGAAGACCGCAGGTGCCGGTCCCATGCTGGGCAGGTCACACGCTCATGTGGTACACGCAAGGTCGTGAAGCCATAAGCCATCCGTGACACACAGGAGCCTTCTCCATTTTCCAGAGCAACAGTCAGGGCTGCAGCCTCTGGGCCTCGCTGTCCTCATGCACCCAGAATATTCCAGAGTTTTATTTAAGGAAACTCTGTCGATGTCTCTTAAAGGTGACTCAGCCCCGGAGCTGTTACTTCCTTCTGGGAAGGGAAAGTTTGCTGGGACTCAGAACCCAGAACAGGACTCTTTCCTGGGCCAGCGGCAGTGCCGTGGCTTATCCCCACCTGCTCGCAGGGTGCCCCTCTGTCCAGCACCGCATGCTCGCAGGGGGCCCCTCTGTCTCGCTCCTGCTACAGGGCACGATCCTCGAGGTGCCTGTGTCATTCTCCGTCCAGGGGAAAAGAGCTCCTCATGGGTCCCAGGGCATCCGCAGCCCGGGGCACTCCGTGCACAGCCAGAGAGGGCTCACTGCATGAGATCTGTGCTGCCAATGAATATGTGAATTTTGGGTAAAGAAACACTTTTCCAAAAACAACACACAAGGAAAACGCCAGCAGGCACGGCTGGTCATCAGTGGTCGAGGAGCACGGCTCGACGTTGGTCAAGTGCTCTGACGGGCCACGGCCTCCCTGCCCCGGCGCCAGAGGTGTGCAAAGACCTGACACTTTGGGAAGGCTGAAGCCCGTGCCTCCTCCGTGAGCAGCCTGAACGGCGCAGCTGAAGCCGCTGTGTGGAGCATCTCTGTAAACAGATGGTTTCCTCGGATGCCGGAGAAGCCGCGGCTAAGGCGCTTCAGAGACGCTGTTGTGCCTGCCACCATATACTGATGTGTCTTTTTCTTTATTTTTAGGAGATTTTCCTTCCGAAGGTGGCCCCAGGCTCCCATGGCGGTGCACACACGCTCCGCCGGCACGCTGGGACAAGGGAATGCATTTCGCATTCCTGTCACTGCTGCGGAGGTCATATCTGTTAGTGCTGGAGGTTGTTAGGCCATTATCAGCCACTGATGCCTCTCCAGCTGCGAGACTAATTTGGATTCAGGGAGGAAACATGGACTGATCTCCCCTCGGCCATCCACCACTAGGCCTCACGGCGTTTGCGTTCCCCATGCTGTCCAGGGCCGCCGGGACGCAGCGGCTGACTTACCCAGCTCCGAACGACAAAACAGAGGTTAAAGCCCAGGCAGGATCCAACGCCAGCCCCAAGAAAAATGGCAGTGCCTTTATCATTCAATAACCAATTTACAGGGCTAAATTTTAAGTTTAAATTAGACATGTATGAATAGTACATCATGTCATTTATAATTCATGATGAATAGTAAATTATTCTAATGGACTTTCCTATTCTATTTATATTCTAACTATCCATACCGGGAGCGGAGAAACAAATTCATGATGTGGCTTTTGATTATGTCCCATATGATTGGGGGTGTTTGCCTTCCCCTCAGACAACATTTATGGTAATGAAGACTGAGAAATCGTGGAGGAAGGACAGAATGAAATACGTCTGTACCCTTCCCCCCCAGAGTATATTTTGATCATTTTTTCTCTATTATTCTTTATGTGGAGGAACATAAAGGGGGAGCACATGACATCGAGTCTAAGTAAGAACAGACAGAGGAACACTGCGACTCGAAGGACTAGTGTTTCAGCCACTGGGGGTGTGCCCTCCCTTTCTCATTCCTTTGCCTTTGATGAGCAGAGCTTTCTTTTGAGTCGAAGACCCTGTGAAGGGGCAGCAAGGAGAAAGTGGGCCCCCCAAGCTGAGAGGAACCATGGTCTCCTGATCTTGGCACCGTCTTGAGGAAAATGGTCCCAATAAGTAGACTCAGAGCATCTCTACTACAAGAAGACGTGGGGTGGGGGGCATGTTCCTTTGATGCAAAGCTATGAGCATCAAGGAACTTGCACTCTAAGTGACGGAAGAAGGAGCCCACAATTTGGACACCGGTCTAGCCCTGAGAGTTCACTTTACATAATTTACAACACAAGAGGTAATAATGAATTTAGCCCTTTGAACCCTAAAAAAAAGTTGCCATTTGTGACGTCTACCTATGTAGATGGTCACATTGGACCTATCTGCCTACCTACGGTCACATTTGTGACCTATCTACATAATGGAATGATACGGGGGATATTTGAACATGAAATTTCAGGGACTTCAAAAAGATGATGGAGAAAAGCAAAGCCGTACACACAGAATCTTCGGGAATCAGCACTTTTGCAGAATATCACAGATCTAGAAGGGAGGCAGACTCCTATCTCATAGGAAGGAGGGTTGACTCTCACCCCATGGCAAGGAAGACTGACTGTCATAGAGGAGAGGGGAGGATTGAAGCAAACTAATTCCTAAGAATTTGACCAACAGGCGGCAGAGTAAATAGCTAGCACCTGACTCCGACCTTGGACGTGTCCAATTGTTCTAACAATGTCTTCCTTTCTGTGTTATCCTGATGTCTGATTCTCAGCCAGACTTGGTTATATCAAGGCCGTCTTGTCTCCTGCAGGAGTGCAAAACCGCCCCGTCCGTGTTTCCGGAAGGAGGTGGTTCTCCACCCCATGATAAGCTTCCAGTATTGTCCTGCGTGCCGAACGGACAGATTGATTATTGATAGATGGGTCACCTGAGAATTGTTTATTCCCTCTTCCCGCTCGGTTGAGAACCTTGATTCTTTGCCCCGGTGAGGTCTGCCCCAGCTCCGCGGCGGAGCTCCCCGGAACTCAGTCCGGCTGTCTGGCGGGGCGGGAGGGCCTGCTCCTGCCGAGTTAGCCCGCTTCGGTGCGGTGTTTGGCAGCCACTCGCTGACCTGCACCCGACACGGCCGCTTCCTTGCAGAGCAAAGCATCACTGTTGGTTGCTTTCACGGACTTTTTCTATTTTGCTCTTTCCTGACTTTTCTTCTAGGCGGGTGCATGGCCTGCCCCCTTGTTCTTGTTCGCGGTTTATCTGGTAAATAACAAACTCTTTTAACCTTTTGCTTCCTCTCCCTGTCTCCATTCTTCACCCATATTTTTAGTGAACACTCTGACCCATTGAGCAGTTTTTTTTTTTCTCTTCTTGACCCTCCTTTAACACTTTTGCCCTTTAGGCTAACTGTGCTGGTGAGCCCGTGCGCAGAGGTGTTGGGGGGGTCCTTTCTTCCAGGCTGGGGATGGCCCTTGGGCCCCCCCATGGGGGTTACTGTCCCCTACCTGCAAGTTTTCTATTCACCGACATTTAATGCACGCTCAACTTATATATATATTTTAAGCATGAATGATTTCATGTCTTTAGTAGTTTTTCCTAGACAATTTGCTCTCTTCTGGCCTTTCTTAGCCTGTATCTAAATAGAAATTAGGATTGAAATGTGGAATGGCTAAAACAAAGCAAAACACATTTGGTCTGAGAAGCAGCGAGCTGTGCTGTGAAGCTAGTTTTGCTCTGAGCTCACCGCGCGGTTGAAGGTAGGCTCTCTCCTCTGGGCTCTTTTCTCCTTACCTAGAAATGGCTGATGGCGGTGTAGTCGTACCTCTCAGTGACGTTGCAGGGATAACAGCTGATTGTTAAGGTGGAAGCGCTCGGACCCCCAAATTATGAAGCGGATGCCGGTCCTAGAAGGGATATGGCAGAAGGCAGGGTGTGTGGACTTTGCCTTACGTGCCCCTCCTGGATCCCCGCCCACCCCCCAACCCTGCTACCCTCTCTTTTCCAGCTGGCCCAGCATCCCCGGGCCCTGCCCACCCTTCCCGCTGAGTAAAAGAGGCTCTCACTCCATAAAGGTTGAGGAAGGGGCCAGATTTACGATGTCCGGTGTGGGCGTGCTGCTGGATTCCAGGGTGACCCATGTGTTTTCTACCAAACCTCCCCACCATCTCCTGGAAGCTATTTCTTGATCCCCCATTGGAGAGAAACAGGAAACATTTATTCTCTTGACTTTCATGCTTACGTCCTGCATTTTCTTTTACTTCAGATCGCATACAATTAGGAAGACACAAGAGTGAGCGGCGGACCCCACTGGGTGCTCCATAGGACTGCTCTGCTGGGTCAGGGCTCCACGTACCGGGACTCACACACACGTGCTAGAAGAATCGAGGACGGCCTCCCAGCCTGCCGTCCCACGTGCTGGTGCTCCCTGTGGGTCTCCCCAATCCCAATCTAGGGGTTCATCATCACTTCCCCCTCACCGCTGGAGCCACGGTCCCCTCTTTACATTCATGGTGCTGATAAGAAGTGGCAGTGTGCCCATCGCTGCCGGGAGGCCAGGCTGGGGTCGGGATTGGCTGTGGCCGCTTGCCGATGGGGGTGCGGGGCCACCTCCCACTGGCTCCTCTCGGAAGTGCTATTCACGCTCCCCTCGAGTGGCTGCAAAAAATCAATGGGAA
>NW_019154116.1:2253091-2373091 GCF_002288905.1 Enhydra lutris kenyoni | reverse complement strand
ATGTTGTAGGTGCTAGATAAATACTAATGCTCCTAAGCACTAGTAATAATGTAGCTGTTAATAATTAAATCCTGTAACATCCGTGCAAAAAGATTTAGGTTAATACGCATATAGGAGGAAACCCAAGATAGGGAATAGAACGGTCAGTGACGCCGGAGCTCACGTGCCACCTACCGTCAGCTGTGCAGGGATGTCTGCAAGGCGTCTGCTGAAAATAGGAGGCCAAGCTGAGACCCAGGGTGCGTTCAGTTAACTTTTTATGAATTCAATCAAAACTTGGAAAGAATGTGCAATTTTTGAATGGTTGTTTCCTCTGTGATCCGACTCTAAGCATTAGAATACCTTGGGCTGCCCTCCTCTGGCTTTGCCATCCATGGGCCGTCCAGGAGAACTCTCTTAGGAGCTCGGGTCCATTCTGGCAGTGCTGGAGGCAGGGCTGACTAGTTCTGGTCAAACACTGAGCCTTTTTTGCTGCTTAGCTGGGTTTCCAAACCATTTGACAGCTGAGAAAAGAATATATTTTCAACTTAGAATTTGGAAAATTTAGATGCCGTGACAACAAAGATTAAAAGAGAGGAGTTCCTGACACGGGCCGCCCCACGGATCACCAGCACCTTCTGCTTGGGTTCTCACTCATCCTGTACACTGCCTGCTGTCAAACAAGTTTTTAGAAACATGTAATTTGTACACTATTGACGTTTAGACTATAACTGTCAATGAGAGTGCGTGTTTTAAACTACCGTGCAACATAACCAGCGTATTATACAGTATTGGGACAGGGTCATATGTAAGAAGTTATAGGGCAGGCCGTAATGCACACTTTCGATAGAATTGGGCATTCCCTGATGGAGAATGGTGGCTGGATGTTTGCAGTTAACCATTCACTGAAAATGTTGCATGTTCAAAAAAATCAATAAGGTTTTTTTTTTTTTTTCCTTTTGAGAGAGACAGTGAGAGAGAGCATGAGAGGGGAGAAGGTCAGAGGGAGAAGCAGACTCCCCGTGGAGCTGGGACCCCAATGCGGGACTTGATCCTGGAACTCCGGGATCATGACTTCAGCCGAAGGCAGTCGCTTAAGCAACTGAGCCCCCCATGCACCCCCAATAAGAAATCTTATTAAGTTGTAGAGAAGAGTTTTTTTTCTCTTCCTTTTCAAAAGTTTAATAAATGAGGAATAGCCAGGAGATGAGTGCTCTGAAGAGTACGTCCATCGGAAATAAAACGTAACAACAGCCTTTTTGGTCCTAATGATGCAAACACAGACATTAGAATGCAAACCAAGATTTAGAAGAATGTTTCCAACTAATTCAGGAGGAACTTGTTGGAAAAAAGAGTACCAGAATGGGCAAAAAGTTGCCAAAAAAAGTTGGATACGCTTTTGGAAAGGGCCATGCAAACATCTAGTTGTATTTGTGGGATTTGAAAAATAACACTGAACGTGAAGGGTTTCCAAGAGTCGGGTTACTGCAGCCCATCTTGGGCCCTCACCATGCTCGTTCCAGGAAACCAGGGCCCATGTGTCTGTGAATTGTCGTCCTGTGGAGACGGACACCTGATCCAGAAACTTGTTTCCAGAAAGATGATGGCGGAGGCACCTAATTTACATTTTCACATCTACTCATGCCTAGTACAGTTGTCCTTTCCGCCATCTCTCAGTCGTGCACTGAGGTGGTTTTGTACCTTTGGATCACTGATACCTAGTGATCAGAACAGAAGAAGAGCCAGGATTAATTTAAATGCATTGTGGTGTGAAAGAGATATTTTACTCAACACCTTTTCTCCCTTAATGTAGAATAAGCACACACATGTGAAACATCCACGTGTGGGTTCTTTCCTCTGGTGTCCAAAAAAGACCATCGTATAAAGCTTGCCTACGGCTTTCTTTAACAATGAATGCCCATATCACATTTTTGAACCAACCCTGGTTTTCATCTTGAATTTTAAAATAATGCCTTTATAGTTTTAATTTACAGGAATCCATGATTTTTTTTTTTTTTTCAGTAAACGCTTAAGGTTTCTTTTTTGGGAGGCAGTTGTAGCTTTTCCCCATATAAGTATTATCACTACTATCTTCGTCTATGTATGTCTTACAGGTAAAAATATGTAGCTGAACGTACCCGTCTCGCATTTGATTTGTTTTTTCCTTTGTAATAGGGTAAATGTATTTTGCTTCCAAACCGCCATTGTTTGCCTCATGTCTAGTCTCTCAACTCTCGGTGAGAAATTGTCAAAGAAAACCTGATTTACACTGAGGTTTAGGTACATCAAGCTCTGGTGGCTGATTCTGACATTTGATGTGGACCCATGATGGTAGAAACTGTCCCCAGGGCACAGAAACAGACACCAGCAAATCTGCTTCTCAAGTCCGGTCTCCTCACTGCAGAACATCTCCGGCTGCCTTCCTTTCAAGGCAAAGTCAACGGTCTTTAGTTTGTAAGGCCCAGTGCTCCCGCTGGAAGTGGTAGGGCTACAGACAGCTAAAATAAAGTGGCCTTACCGAGCACAGTCAGCTCTGTAGCCTTGTCTCACTTTGTGTTTAAGGTTAACAGAAGCAAGAAATGCATACAATTAAACTTGCCAAAGCCCGGGAACGTAATTAAGGGACACTCCTTGAGAACTGCTTGTTAAAGATTGTCTTTTAATTGCTATCTGGCTAGAAGAGACCAGAATGAATGAGGTTGTTACAATTTCCCAGTCAATCTTGCAATGTTCTATTTCTGTAATTGTTGTAGGAAGGTTATGGGCTGGATGCAAGGAACCAATTCCTGGTCCTGTAGAGGATGAGCCTTGTTTTCTCCCGTCCTCAGGCATAGGGTGTGACATCCCTTCCATCACCCTCGCAGCAGCAAGAAGCTCTTTCCACCTTCCCGGGACCCCACCTTACCTACAGGGGACCGTCAGCCAGAGTCACCAACGATCCCATGTCTTCTCCAACCACTGTTTCCTCTGGGCTGGTCTCTGTCATTGTGAAGTTTGGACTAAGGTCTTATTCAGCTGGGGACTGAGCTTTCCAGCCCGACTATCATGGCTATATCTCATTCATTTGACTTGTTTCATAAGAGTGACACATCTGACTGTCGTTTTGTCTCATTCTCCGTGCCCCAGTCCAGGGAGCCGTCAGCCAACAACAGCCTACAAGTCTGATTTAGCTCTCCCTTTATTTCCTTAAGGCCCTGGAGCGAAGAATACTTTTTATACTTTTTTGTTGTTGGACAACAACAAAACCAAAAGAAGAATATCTTACGACGCATGAAAATTATGTGCAGCTCAGTCTGCAGTGCCCGTAGGTCAAGTTCTGTTAGGACACGGCGACACTCACTTGTGCGTCGTGCTGACTGTGGTGCGACAAAGGCACACGTCACCATCTGCAACGCGGACTCCTGGGCCTGCAGAGCTGGTCTTTCATAGAACGAGTTTGCTGACCTCAGCTCTGCCTCTACCACGGCAGGGGAAAGGTCCAAGTCTTTCCACACGGCAAGGTAGGGACTGTGGTGATCTGGAAAGGCAGCGCCCAGCCCAGTCCGGTGGACTGCAGCCATGTTGGAAAGGCGGCCCAGCCTGGCTGAATCAGCCAAGTTTCCAGGACAAGACAGCGCATGTAATCTTTGTGTGTGTGTGTGTGTGTGTGTGTGTGTGTGTGTGTGTGTATTTAAATTAAGCCATACACAAGGGAAACCAAATATATCCTTGGGTCACGGACATGCAGAGCTGCGTAGTCCTAACTCTGCCCTATTGCCTCCTTTGAAGGCTTGAAAGACACGATGGGGGTCTTTAAAAACAGAGCTAGAACTCTGCTCTCCTCACAGTTTTCTCCAGATATGCAATGTATTTTTGTATTTTTCACTAAAATGTTCTCAAACTATTGGTTAATTTAGGCTGGCTTTCATAAATACGGCAGATGTAAGCACATTATTCATAGGACGATCATGTTCCTGTCGGAGCCACTCAGCCAAGGACCGCTCTTGTCATAAAGGACTCCATCACGTTCAGCTGGGCATTCCGGAATGGCACATTCAAGAGGGAAATTCAGATATCGGGATAGGTCTCTAATAGATATACGCGTACATTTAGTTAGCAGTCAATACATCGTTGATGAATAAATGAGTATTGAATAAATATAAACCGATCTATGGATACACACGTGTATAAATCTTTCTACATGCTTTATATGCTTGTTTGTTTTACATAGAGAGATGAGTATATATATATATATTAGAGAGAGAGAAACAGAAAGACAGAGAAATTCAGGGAATGGCATGCAAGGCCTGAATCACATTAAATGTGTGGAGCTCTGCTGTCATCTGGATATTCACAGGAAGATTTCCATTTACTCCACCGTCCCACAGGTAATTATGACATTCCTGCACGGTGCCAGGTCTGTGCTGGGAATTGCTCATGCAGCCAGTAAAATGATCATATTACAGGAACATATCAGAGTAAAAAGCGTAAGCCACCACTGGGGCCTTCCCCTGGCCAGCCCAGCCCCTGGGTTCTGCCTCGCTGTGGGGACTAGACCACAGGGAACATCCCATAAGCCTCACTAAGCACTATTCCCTGCCGATGAGGTAGGAAAGGGAGGGTGTAAAAGGTTCTCTGGTTTCTAACATGCATGCCTGAGTGGGTGCGATGGCATTTACTAAAAGAGGGTTGACTGGGCAAGGTGGAAAAAGATTCTGAGAGTGCGGCAGGTGGATGTTCCTGGGGGGTGCCCGGCTGGAGCTCTAACGGGGGCGCGAGGGTGGAATGTACCGTGTCTGAGGTGCTCATAAGCGTCTGTCTCGTCAGAGGCGATGGCTGATTGTCAGGGAGTAGGTGAGCGCTGAACACAGAGACAGACATGAGGGGCCCGAGGTCAGAGGTAGAGACGGCAGGACTCAGGGTGGACTCTGGACAACGTAGGCGTTTAGAGCAGGGTCAAGGGAAAAGGTGTTGGCAAAGGTCACGAGGAAAACAAGGGCTGAGCAACGCCATAGCAACGAGGAAGGCAGCGGCGATGCAAAGCCCATGGCAGGTGTCCAGCGAACATGTGACCTAGACACGACTGGTGAGGAGAGAACAGACTCCAGGCCGTCAGGAGGACGGCGGCTGGGCCTCTAGAGTGGAAGTAAATACAGATAAAAGCACATCTATTTTTCCCCAGAAGTTAGACCATGAAGCAAAGGAAGAAATACAGTGCAGGGCTCCACACGGTGTGGGTTTGCACGCGCACGCGCACCGCGTGGATGCGCACGCTTGGTTAACTTCCAGCTGGCGAAGAAGCTGGAAAGGCTGGATCCCCCCGCTTTCACAGCACCTGTGAGCTGTCCTATACGAGTGACCGCCATGTGTGCAGAAGGCCAACCCTTGAGCCGTCCGCGGGGCCTGGTCCCGTCCCGATCTGTCGGAAGTGAGCTGCGTGACCTGGGGCCGTTCAGAGGCACTTTGGTCTGTGGATCTCCCGTCAGTCAGACAAACACTTCAGCTTCAAGGGCGTTCAAGGTTTCGGGCAGTCTCCTGACCTTAGACTTTACCGCTTGTGTTAATGGAACGCATGATACTTTTCAAGTTGAGCACGGTGCGTGCTCAAGTTGAGCGGTTCCGTGACAAGCCCGTGGCAGCCACGGGGAGGATGGCATCATCCTTTCCCGCGCTCCTGCCCTTTCCCCAGCTCCTGTGCTGTAAGCCACGGTGCCCCCACGGGTACTCAGAGCGTCGCTTGTCTCGGAACCCTGTGGCACCAAGCCTAGATTCTGTCCCCTCTCCCTCTGCCCCAACACCTGGTCTTTGCATTTTACTCCAGACAAGTCATCTTCTGTGTTTTGGCTCAACAATTTCACTTAAGCATCACAAAATCTTTAAATAAAGACAAAGAACACAGCATCTTGTTCTTGTTTTTGGTTAAGTCAACCAGCATCCCAAGGGTTGGTTGTATTTTTACTTCCCTTTAACGTGACAGGAGGCAGAGACACTAGGAAACACAAAACCCCACACTTACAGTTTCTCTCTCTCTGTATATACGTACACATAGTGTGTTTCTGTGTGTGCAACCAATGTTAACTTTGGAAGCTTTTCAAACTTTTGTTTAGAGATGGGGACATAGAAAGCAGATGTTTCTGTATTTATTGGCGGGGTCCTTGTGTGTTTTAATGAGGGCTGCCTCTCAAGCATGAGTTATACTATTTGTCAGTTAGTTCTGAGATTTCTTCTATACTTTTCTGAAGTAATTCAGATCATATTACCCTTAACATGAAGTCAAAGTATCCAGAAAAACCCGACATATCAGTGTTTTAAAATTTCCAGTCATCTCTGCGTGCCTCAATTCCCATATCCCGAGAACAATGGACAACTCCTTTTAAAGGGGTTACCACTGATGTGCAACGCTTCGATATCCTGTCATTGTGGTGCTGATCTGCTCATCCTTTCTTTTTCTGCGTATGCCCCAAACTCCCTAGTGCTTTGCCCCATTCTTTTCCAGGCTTAAAAACACTGATTCTAAGAGCTGCAGCCCAGAGAAATCACCGTGTCAGTCATTCACCGGTGCTGGTCCTGCACTGAAGATCTTTTGCTCACCTTGCCACTGACTGCCGTGGGGCAGCACCCGTCCCCAGCTCTGCCTGGGGTTGACCTGGGTTCTGTTAGAATGTGTTCTCTACTTACCTTATAGAATTGATCTTCTGGGTCATGGATTTTTTTTTTAAATCAGATTTATTAAGGCGTGATTTATAAACAATAAAATGCACAAACATAAAGTGTACATTTTAATGAGGTATGAAATATGTGTTCATTAATGAAACTACCAATTCATTTATGATATGGAAAATTTCCATCATCCCAAAAGGTTCCCATGACCCCTTCCCAGTCAGTCCCTACCCTTTGTCTCAAGCCCCAAGCAGTCACTCATTGGCTTTCTGTCACTGCTAATCAGCCTCTCCTTTCCTTGTACATTGTGTAAATGGAACCCTACTCTCACGCTTGCCATCTCCCACTCAGAACAGTGCAATTGCTTTTCTTGTGTGTTGTTGGACAGGTCATTTGTTCCTTTTAACTGCTGAATAGTAGCCCACTGCACGGATGTACCATGATATCACCTGCAGGGAGATATCTGGATTGTTTCCAGTTTTGTTTTTTTTAAAGATTTTATTTATTTATTTGACAGAGATCACAAGTAGGCAGAGAGGCAGGCAGAGAGAGAGGGGGAAGCAGGCTTCTTGCTGAGCAGAGAGCCTGAAGCGGGGCTCGATCCCAGGACCTTGGGATCATGACCTGAGCCGAAGGCAGAGGCTTTAACCCACTGAGCCACCCAGGTGCCCTGTTTCCAGTTTTTGACAATTACAATCAAACTTGCTACGAACATTGGTGCATGAGACTTTGGGTAAATATCTAGGAGCAGAATTTCTGGGTCAAATGGTGAGTGTTTAGCCTTATAAGAGATCATGAAAGTGTTTTTACACAGTGGCCACACCACGTCACTCTCCACTAGCTATGTGCTTAGCTCAGCCTCACTAAAATTTAATATTGTCAATCTTCTCCAATTTTAGTCATACCAGTGGGTATGTAGTGGGACCTCACTTTGCCCTAGAATCCTATCCCCTAATGACTACTGGTTCTGAGCATCGTTTCATGGGCACATTGGCTATTTCTCTCTCTTCTTTGGTGAAGTGTTGTCCTATCTTTAGTTTTCTCCTTTTATTAAAATTAAGTTATATGCCTTCCTACTATTGAATTGTGAATATATTTACCTATAATGGATAAAACTTATTTGCCAGATGCATGTATTGTGGAGTTTTCCTCCCATTTGTTGACTTGCCTTTAACTTTCTTAGTGATGTCTTTGGAAGAACAGAAGTTTCAATTTTATTGAATTCCATCTCTTCTTACTTTTTATTTTATTTTTTAAAGATTTTATTTATTTATTTGACAGATCACAAGTAGGCAGAGAGGCAGGCAGAGAGAGAAGGGGAAGGAGTCTCCCCACTGAGCAGAGAGGCCGATGCAAGGCTCGATCCCAGGACCCTGGCATCACAACCTGAGCTGAAGGTAGAGGTTTTAACCCACTGAGCCACCCAGGCGCCCCTCTTCTTACTTTTTAAATAAATGCTTTATTTTAAAATAGATTTTGATTCAGAGAGAGGTTGCAAAGATAGTACAGAGAATGTCCATGGATCCCACACCCAGTTCTCTTTACCTTATAACTCCTCGCGTCTTATTTTAGGATGGTCCGTGTCACAAGTGATGAGTCAGCATTGATACAATGTGGCATACTTTATTCTGATTCCTTTGTTGCTCTTGTATGTCACTAATGCCCCTCTGTTCCAGAGCTCCGTCTGTGAGGCCACGTTGCATGTAGTCATCACGGCTGTGTGGGCTTCTTTTGGCAATGACTGTTCCCCAAAATTTCCTTGTTGTTGTTGTTGTTGTTGTTTATAACTTTGACAGCTTTGAGGGACATGAATACCCAACCAGTATTCAACACTCACCTTGCCATAGCAGATATAGCCCATGTACAGGACATCAGCAAGGACGCAAAAGAACTAAACAGCCCCTCAGCTGACCGGACTTAATTGAGATTTAAACGCTGTTCCACTGCAACAGACAATGCACATTTTTCTCAAATGCACGTGTAACATTCACCAAGTCCCTACCTCTAGTCATAAAACAAACCTTAATGAATCAAAGACAATCAAAATAATGCAAAATATGTTTTTAGACCGTAATAGAATTAAACTGCAAGCCAGCAAGAGAATGGTATCAAGAACATCTCCAAATACTTGGAAATTAACCAATGCAATTTTAAATAACCCATGAGATGAAGGGAGGATGTCAAAGGACCTTAGAAACATGTTGAATAAAAATAAGGTTAAATATGCCATAGTGTGTCTGTGGGGTATACTCGTAACAGGGCTTTGAGGGAGACGGAAGGTACTGGAAGTGTGTATGAGAAACTAAGAGAGGTTTCAAATTAAAAATCCATAGAGAAGATCAACATAAACACAAATCAGCAAAGGGCAAGAAAATAATAGAAACAAGAAAAAAATCCATGAAATCAAAAGCAGAAAAGCCATAGAGAAAATGAAACAAAACGAACAAACAAAAATTAAAACTGCCTTTTTGAAATGATCAATACGATCGATAGACTTCTAGCAGATTGGCAGAAAGAGAGAAAAACCTATGAATCACCAATATGAAGTATAAAAGAGGTGATCTCGCCTCACAGATATTAGAGGAGTCCGGGAAACTACAAACAACAGTACAGAGTTTCAACAACTTACCAAAAATGGTTCAATTGTGGGGGGAGATAAAAGTGCGGAGATAAAAGTGACTTTATCAAAATTTTAAAAATTGCTCTCTGTAAGACAATGTTAACTTAAAAGGATGACATACAAAAGGTAGAGTAAGAGAAAATATTTGTAAATCACATATCTGCAATTAGACCATGTATTTAGCAAATACATCCACCATATATGTAAAATACAGTATGTATAGAAATATGACCCCCCCAACTAAACTGTAAAAAAATGATCCAATTAAAAATGGGCAAAATAGGGGTGCCTGGGTGGCTCAGTTGGTTGCACATTGGACTCTTGATTTCAGCTCAGGTCGTGATCTCAGGGTCGTGGGATGGAGCCCCGTGTCAGACTCTGTGCTGGGGGTGGTTCTGCTTGTGATTCTTTTTCTCCCCCTGCCCTCCTTCTCTAAAAAAAGAAAGGGGGGCAAAATAATTGGAGGGACATTTCACTCAAGAAGAAGCAGACAGTATACGAAAGATGTTCAGTATCTTCAGTCGTTACGGAAATGCCAAATGAAACCATGACAAGCTAGTACCAAGCGTCTGATAACACAACTAGAATAAAAATGGGAGACAGTCCCGAGTGCTGGTGAGGGTGGGAAACCACTGGGACCTATGCCGCTGGGGGCAATGAGAAATGGAACAACCTTTCCAGAAAACAATGTATCAGTTTCTTATTATCTTAACTGTGCATTTGCTACTTAAGCTAATAACCCCATTCCTGGGTCTTTATCCAAGACATGAAAATCTGTGGTCACACGAAACCCAGGCACAAATACATATACATATATACATATATACATATAAATTATATATTTAATAAAAATAAATGCATACATACATAAATATATATGATTTCTAATAACCAAACAGTGGAAGCAAGCCGAGTGTCCTTGACCAGGTAAATGGACTAACAGGATCTGGTGGGGCCACCCGGGGAATACTCACCCCTCCATAGTAACAAGGAATGTGCTGCTCAGACATGCGATGATTTGAGGGTCTCAAAGATGTCGCACTGAGAGAAGCCAGTTTCAAGGCTACATACTGTAGGCCCCATTTATATTCATACGACATTCTCAGGCAGGCAAAACCACAATGATAGAGAATAGATCAGGGTTGCTAAGGGTCAGAGTGAAGAGGAAGAGCCAACTATAAAGGCGGAGAGAGAGCAGAGGGAGTTTCTGATGTGACGGGACTGTTCTCCATCATGACTGTGACCGTGTTGGCACAAGTCAGCACGTATGCACCCCACCGCACACCAAGGAAAAGCAATGGGACCATAGGAGAACTTACAGATTAAAACCAAGGGAAAAACCCAAATGGCCCGTAATGGTGGATAACTAGGTAAGTTACGATAATGTCACTTGTTGAAATATTAAGAAGATAATCATAAAGATTGCAGCAACATGAGAAAGCAGATTTGTAAAAATATTGAGTGCAACGGGTTATATTGGAAAACTGTGAAATACATTTAATCATATATAAAATTTTGGGATGGAAAAAATAAAAGGGAACAGACAAAGTGATGAAAGACATTTGCTTTGCAGGATGGTGGGTGATCTTTCATGTTATTTTTTTTCCCGGAATTGGTAGAATGATGGTCTGTAATTTTTAACATGTTGAAAATAATTTGGCAAATTTATATGATTCATTCTTTCGATAACTGGTAGAGCACATACTAAACCTCACATGGAAATGCGTATGCAAAGATATAAAGTGTATCCTATATGTAATTAATCATCAGCCATACATAGGCTGGAATGCGTGTGTTCCTTTTTCCTTCTGGGATGTGATTCTGTAACACTTTTCACATCACAGTGATGAAATTAATATCATCTATAGGAACTTGAGACAAAAATGAAGAAATGTGTGCATGGTGAGATTGTGTCCTAATTAATAATTCTACAATGAATAATTTTAACATGCTGAAAATCACAGTAAGGAAACAGAAGCCTTATTTTCAGAGCTAAGGACTATTCGATGAAAGCAAACCTGATTTTTTTCTCATTAAATAGGGTAGAATAAAATTCCTGCTTTATTCCACTGGATGTTTATATCTTCTGGCAAACGACAAAGGAGCTGGGTCGTTGGGAGTCAGGTTTCCATCGTTTCCTTCTCCATTCTGTCTACACAGCATCTCAAAATGTCGATTATCCAAGAGCGCCCCACTCTCAGGCTCTGGCAGAGGACGTGCTCGTGCTGGGCAAGATGCCCTCGGCAGCAGACCTAAGCCACAAGACCGGGGGTGACCACGGGTTTCATCTCTTATTAGAGGCATAATAACCCTGAGCAGGGTCGCCGCAGGATGCTCGGAGAGGAGTGCGTGAGCAGGAGTGTGCACTCAGGTGTGCCCACGCACGCGTGTTTACAGTGACCCACTGCCAGACGTTTCTGGGGCCCAGTCGTCACAGAGCAAAGCTGGGAATGAACACGCTAAAGTAGAAATTCACTCCGATCCGCGGAATCGCAGCAAGAAGAGGAAGACACCTGTTTGGGCTGGAGGCTGAGTCTCTGGAAACAAGACAGACAAGCCCATAAAGCAGCACCCCCGCCCCGAAGCCTGTAGCTCGGGCAGAGCCTGGGGAGAGGGGTGGCCGACGCTCAGCCCGCCCCCCGCCCCCCGCCCTGGGGCTCGCGCTGCTGTTCTGTGTTGTGACCCGTAATTGCCGCAGATCCCGGCAGGTTTGGAGTGGCTTTTTGAGCCGTGGAGCCCGGGCGGCCTCCATCTGCTGTTCCCTCTTGGGCCTCCCACGGGGGGACCTGGCTAATTTTTCAGTCAATTAGCAGAGGGCTGCTTTTGTTCTGCCCGCACACCCCCTGGGCTCTGCTTACACTGGGAGCTGGCGTTCAGATGGGGTGGGTTTGGAGAAGCATATTGTGTTGGTTTTTTCCGTGACCTTGTGACACTGTTGGGCAAACGTGATCCCAGTAATCTGAGTGATTTGCTAAAAAGCCAGGGCAAGCTTCGCTTCCATTGTCGTTGTGTCTGAGTGTGTGTGCACGTGCGTGTGTGCGCTCGTGCTGGGCCTGGAAGGAAGGCGGGGACATGAAGGAGCAGTTTTAAATAAACAGCATGTTTGTGTTTTGTGACCCTGTATGCTTTGTTCCAAGTTCACCTATTTCTTCAGTTTTTAATCCAGTTACCTTGACGAGGACAAAGCAGGGGTTGAAAGACGTAGAAACAGATTTATTGGGTAAAGGTGATTTATTCCGCGGAACCTGCCCAAGGCGGGAAGTTGCCGTCTGTCTCAGAGGGATGGCTATCTTAGCCGTGGCAAGTTCTGGGCAAGAGGTATCGCCATCTCTAGAGGCCATGGGCCTTAGTCGCCTCTTGACTCAGTTTCCCCGGGCAAGACAGGATAAGACAGGATGTGGGGAAAGGCAGGCTTGCCTAAGGGACCCCCCTCGTCCCTGCCTCAGCTGACAGGGGCTTCCTGCCATGCTGCTCCCTCCCTCCTGCAGCACCAAATGGGGCTCCCAGCAAGCACCCCTGCCTCTCCTCCTGCCTTAGGGGGCCGGCTGCCCCACCAGCTCCCGTCCGGCACGTTCTCTCCACCAGCCTTTCTCCACGCCAAGCTGGGAAATCACACCCACTTCCCAGATGTGATGTGTTTAACTAACCCAAGTCACCGGACAGAGAAGGGGTCTGCTGTCCCTCACCGAGGGATGTTGGCATTGACCACGAATTTTGAGGTCCCTACAGCCCATCAACGGGCTCTTCCTCCCAGGGTCTGTGACTTTAAATTGTTCTTTGTTTCCCATTTTCCTCCAAAATAAAAACTGTCTCTCCTTTCTATGATGGTTAAAGATGGTGGAAGTCCAACACACAGCACGGTTTTCCATGTTTGAAATCAGAAAAGATTTAGAAAGAGAATCTCTGAAAGTCCTTGATGTCCCCCACGAGCCCCGCACAATGGTACTCACTCTAAGCACCCTTCGGCGAGGGGCTGGGAGACAGTGGGCCCCTGCTGGGAAGACCCTGGGCCCCTGTGCTCAGCCCCTGCCTTTTACAGCCCCCGGTGTGTGCGCACCTGCCGGGTGGCCTGCCTGCCCCCTCCACCGCCGCCCATCGGCTGGCCCGGAGATCGTATCTCTCTCTGTAGTTAATAAATGTACTTCTCCTCAGTGTTAAGCAATAAAATATTCACTGGGTCTGAGCTGGGGTTAACAGATTTCTGAAATTTTCGTCGCGTGACAGGCTGTCCTTCATAATCCCCCTGCTGTCTCGTGTTCCCGGGCAGAGATGATCTCGCAGGTCACTATAATAGTCTAGAATTACACTTGTAGCCCGTCTCGGGCATATGGGGCTGTGTATACCCCTAGGCCCAGCCCCTCTCTTTCAGGGCTTTTCAAATTATAACATTTGGCAAAACCAGTTCTGATGGAAAGTGCACTCTCCCTCCTCCATAGGGTGCAGACAAAAGGGCCATCAGAGACCTGCCCGCCGGCCAATCATGGTGCACTTTACTGGGTAATGAGAGGGGCTCCTCCTTCTTACTAACGCCCAGGGCCCTGGGGGGCCGGGAGCAGGCCTCCACTTAATTATACAGTCTTCCTCTCCAGTGCCCGGTGGGACGAGGGCTTCAGCTGTGCAGGTCTTCTCGGGGGTCCCTCCCTGCTGGCCAGGCACATTGATGGCTGGATGATCGTGGCTGGAGGACGTGGACAGATCGTGCCTGGGAAGCAACCCGAGGCAACCCGGCTGGGACGCCGGGGCGGATTTCTTGACCACAGGCTGGGGTCGTGGGGGTGAGACCACGAAAGTGAAGGAGGGACGGGCAGTGCAGGCAACTAAGGACAGAAAAGGAAAGAGAACCAGGCTAGACCCGACAGTGTCGGACTCTGCAGAGATAAAGGACAGGTAAGGGCCTGCGTCTGCTTCTTGCGAGTGCAGTCCATGTTATCTGAGGAGGAGGAAACCGGCCATCAGAAGCCAAGGCTTGGAGTCATGGCAGCAGGCTCCGAGGGCACCGGGCTTTGCCCTTCCCGCTCTCCACCCACACCCCACCCTGCCTGATCCTCGGGGTGGCCTCTGTGTTCTCGTCTGGGGAAGGCTGGGCCCCGCTAAGACTTGATTCTGGGTGTGCTCTGTGGTTCAGCGTGAGCCCGCGGTGACTGCCATCTGTCCTGATGTATTAGGAAAAGCTGTAGCTGACTGTGACTCAGAGCCCCGGAGTGGCCGAGCTCCAAGGGCGTTCATGCTGGGGTTAGGACAAGCCAGCTCTCTGCAGGGACTATACACAGAGTCCAGGAAAAGTTTCAGCAGTCCCACAGGGTCAGCGTGACCTTCCTTTGCAAGAAGCAGTCGATGCCGGGTGATGGCTCAGCCTGCTGTCTTTGGCTAGCAGCGCCTTTGAAGCTGTGGGTCAGGGCGTCTTGGTGGTGATTTCTGGCTCTGTCTTGTCCTTGGCCCATTCTGCCTATGGTGGTTTCTGTGGGTCCTCAGAGAACATCGGTTTGGATATGTGCCTGCCACCCTTGGCTTCTATCCACAGAGGGCTGTGTCCTCTTGACTGCCGGTCTCAGGTCCCCGCTGCTGGGTGCGTGTGGCCCAGGACTTCGCCCAGTGTCGGGCGCTGTCTGTGGATAGTGTAGGTCATGTGAAGCCAGCGCTGAGTCGGCCGAGCTCCCTGAGCCCACAAGACAAATCAAAGACAGAGACAAAGACGCAAATAACCCGCAGCGAGTGCGCAACAACAGAGCGTCATAGCGGATGGGGCCGCGACCCGGGTCGTTTCTGGGCCAGCATCCCCGGCAGGGCTTGGAGCTGTCCCCACGGACTCTGTCTGCTTTACGGGGTGGGGTTCTGCCCTTGAAATAGATTTCTTCTCTTTCGATAGAAGTAAAATGCACGTGGAAATCCACCACTTAAGAGTGCACAGTCGCGTGGTCTTTCCTGCATTCACAATGTTGTGGAAACACCACCCCAATCAAGTTCCAAAACATTTTTCATCATCCCAAATTAAAGCCCCCTCTATTAAGCAGTGTCTCCTTGCTGGCCCCTCCCCCAACCCTCCACTCCCCTGCTCCGTTTCTGCAGACGTGTCTGCCTGGACCTCTCGCGGGGGCGGGATCATTCCGCACGTGCCCATCCGCTCCCGGCTGCGTCCACGGAGCATGAGCTTTCCCGGCTTCCCGCACGCTGTGGCATGGACGAGGACGTCATTCTTTTTCATGGCTGCATAGTACGCCACTGCGCGGAGAGACCGTGGTGTGTTTGTCCCCCATCGTGGATGGGCACATGCTTGTTTCCACCTTTTGGCCGCTGTGAAGAGTGCTGCTGTGAACACTTGTGTGTCTGTACTTGACTCTCTGTTTTCAGTTCTTTTGGTGCCTGCCTAGTAGGAGAAGCCTGGATCACATGTAACGTTTTGAAGAACCTGGTTCAGGATAGTGAGAACCTTACACTGTGTCAGCTCTCATTAAGGACAGATGAGCCACATAATCCACTTGGTGCTTCTGGGCCAATGAAAGGTTCAGTCCACTGGCTCTGCCACACAGTGATGGACACAGGCTACCTGCTCTGTAATCGTCAGCAGTGTTATGGCTATGCACGCCCTGGTCCACTCGAGGCCCAAATCCGTCTCTGCAAGGCTAGCAGCCTGAGAAAACAGGGGCTTCTGCAGCTGCCTATTTGCCACCCACCTTGTGATAGTGTTGTTGGAGCTGTGGATGAAGGTGTGGTCCTGTGTGGGTTATTTATGGCTTCTGTGCCAGGGGATTGAATGGCCAAGGCCGAGAATCCAAAGGAATAGATCCCATGGAAATTCATAACAAGATATTTATACTTACGGATATGATAGTTTTTTAAAAAAATTATTTATTTATTTATTTACATAGAGCACAAACGGGGAGCAGCAGAGGCAGAGGGGAGCAGGCTCCCCGCTTGACAGGCACCCCGACTCACGGCTCGATCCCAGGACCCCGAGATCACGACCTGAACCCAAGGCAGACACTTAACAGACTGAGCCACCCAGGTACGCAGGGATGTGATAGTTTACGGTCACCCTAAATCTGGGGCACCTGAGTGGCTCAGTCAGTTGAGCACCTGACTCTTGATTTAGGCTCAGGTCATGATCTCAGGGTCCTGGGATCTTGCAACATATTGGGTTCTGAACTCACCATGGAGTCTGCTTGAAGATTTCCCTCCCTCCCCCTCTGCCCTCCCCCACGCAAATAGATAATAAATAAATAAATCTTTAAAAGGAAAAAAAAAGTAGCCCTATATCTGAACAGTCCCAAATTGTAAACATTTACACTAAAAGCTTATCGTTCATACATTTGATGTAAAAGTGAGATTTGTAATTAATACCTTATATTACATTCTAATTTATGGTGCACTATGGAAATCAGGTTACTTTCCAAGGTTTTGGGTGATAGATGTTCAATCTGAATTCAGGGTTGAATTAGCATCCAAACCTCTGTATTTTCCAGTTGAGAAGGAGCGATGATTAGTAGTTATGTGCACGGTGAAATCCCAAGTCCCCGGGACGGCTGTCTCTCTCTACTGGGCTGACAAACACGATTAGCACAATGATATTTACATCACTTAAAGATTTCTCACACTCTGGAGCAGTTTGTATAGTGAGTTATTTCACTGATTTACCCCCCAGTAGGTGAAATCAGACCATTATTTATCATAAAAATCGTAACTCTAGCCGGCATAATTTCCCTAGCAGTGATTAGATTTTAACAGGACTTTGTAAGATTAAAGTGCTCCTGCTGGAGATCAAACCACAGTGCTTAGTTGTACTACCAAATGAGACCTCACTCTACAGTGGGGGAAGAGAGTGTGGTGTTCTAGGTTGTGCCCTTCAGCGGCCAAGACCAGAAATGTTACGCATAAAAAGGAAGTGACGGCGACAGCAGTGGTATGACAATTCTATCACGAGGATAATCTGTAGCCGGGAAGCTAGAAGCCCCACTTCCACACTTGTGCCAGCCTGTCGGGCACCCCCGGGGCAGTTTGTACCTCACACCACTGCGGTGCTTGTCGAGAAGTGATCCCAGCGGTACATCCCACGGCATGTCACCTGGGCAAGTTTTTGTCCTTGGAGGATATTTTTGACTGGGACAGAAAAAACATTCTGAGTTAAGATGGAGAAAGGGGAAGTCTGAGCAACTGGTCAGATGGGGGTGTGTGTGTGTGTGTGTGTTTGTACATCTGTGTGTGTGTGTCCATGTGCTTACTTTGTATGTCGTGTGCACATGTATGTTTGTGTTTCTGTGTGTGTCTGTGTGTGTTTGTGTTTCTGTGCCTGTGTGTATATATGTGTGTCTGTGTGTGTGTGTTTGCATAGGTGTCTCTGTGTATATATGTGTGTATCTGTGTGTGTTTGTGTGTGCATGTGTGTCTGCGTGTATGTGTCCCTGTGTCTGTCTGTCTGTGTGTGTCTGCATGTGTGCCTGTGTGTGTGGTTTTGTATCTGCATGCATGTATCTGTGAATGCCCGTGTTTGTATGTGTGTTTGTGTATATATATGTGTCTGTGTATGTCTATGTGTGCCTGTGTTTGTGTCTGCATGTGTGTACCTGTGTATGTGTGTCTGTGTCTGTCTTTGTGTGTGTGTGTGTCTGGGAGATAAAAGAATGATGTATGAAATCACAGTGGCAACACTTACAGTGTACCCAGGGGCACAGTGATCTCACACTGTCTCTGGTGCATGGTCATCAGGGTGTGGGTGCCATGGTGAGGGGCGGAACCCCATGGCACTAGACCCTCAGGTCCTGTCTCGGGGGGGCTGGCATAAAAGAAGCAATCAACAAACACCCGCTGAGGAATTAGATGAATGAATGAAATGTACTCCAAACAGACAAAGTAAGTGTTTTTAAACATCATCGGGTGCTCTTTCTTCAAGGTTGTCTCTCTTATCACAACCAAACTGCCCACACGGATCCAGACACTGTGGTGTGTGAACATGGGCCAAGTAGATTTGGTGATGAGCAGAATAATGGCAGGAAGATCAGTTGGTGACTTTGTCCAAATTTTGGATTCCGTTTTATAAGGCGATAATATTAAAATGAAATATAGTGTAGCTTGTAATTTTCCTCTATTTTTAGAGAAACCAAGAGAACAAAATCTGAAGTTCCTCCTTCAAGCAGCACTCAGCTTTACCCTCATTAACCTCCTTCCGTCCAGGACACACACAAGGAGGTTAATGAGGGTAAAGCTGAGTGCTGCACAGAAACCAACAGTCGAAGTAAAGAAAACATGGTGGCAGGGGGATTTTCAGAATGGATGGCATCTATTGGAGTAAGACTGCCAAAATCACCATGATCTTTGGGGGAAAAATATTCGTTATTCATAATTCTTTACCACCAGCTACTATGGGATGATGACACGGAGTCTCCATGAACATGGAAAGAGGTAGAACTGTAGAGATACTCCCCATTTTAGCTCTTCCTCTCTGTTGAGTTTATTAAAGATGGTTTCAGTGTTTTAGGGTAGTTACTAGTCTCAAAATGGTGGGCAAAGACCTGGGCCTGCCATGGGGACTCTTCTGTCAAAACATCTATCACTCCTAGATTCAGCTTCCAGCCATAACTGCAGAGCAGAAAAATCAAAACACCAAGGGCAGCCCAGGGCATGTGCTCCGTGAGAATGGGTGTGGTACACACATCTGTGTGTGTGTGTGCATGTGTGTGTGCATGAGTGTGGCACTGTGCAGTCCAGAGTAACTCCTGACATGTGCAAGGGGAGGGGAGTGTTGCAAAACTTTGCTTGCAGAGGATTACTTGGGGAGAGTCATCATTTCTTCCAAACCCCGGTGGAGGTCATTGCTACTGGCTGAACCGCGCTCCCTGAGAACTCATGAGGAAGCCCAACCCTCCACACCGTAGAGACTTTAAGGAGGTGACTACAATGCATGAAGTCATAAGTGCGGATTCCTGATCCTCTAGGACTAGCACTCTTACAAAGGAGGAAGAGATGTCAGATGCCAGAGCTGTCTCTCTTCACAGTGGGAGAACATGGAGAGGATGGCCATCTGCAAGCCATGAAGAAAGGATTCACCAAACATGAGCCTCCCAGTCTGTGGTGCTGTGTTATGCAGCCCCCCAAAGACCAAGATACTCAGTGTTGGGGAAGACATGATGGCCACGGCGGCTGCTGTCTGTGGACCCAGGTGGGCGTTCCATGTCGATGCAGCCACATTTGTGCTCCAGGATCCACCAGCATCATTCATACTTATCTGAGGACAGCCCACCTGTAGACACACATTTTAGGGAGCCCTCTCATTTCCTGGACCTCGTTCAACATCCAATATCTTGGCGTGTGCCCCTACTGGTGTCAGCACAGGACTGTGTACTACTAGGGTCATTCCTGCTCCTGTTGCATCTCAAGCAGACAATTACAGTCTGAAAAACAGTGTGCGTCATTCATGGGAAGGCAAAGGGCAGTCTTTGATGGGTATATGAGAAGCCAACATGGCGGTTCTGTTGCATGTTAAATGACTCTTCCCGCTATTTTACTGTTGAGTGAATATATTTAATCTAAATAGGAATGAAGTGTCATTACACATGTCTCCTGAGTTTGAGGGGCAGAATCACAGACCCCAGATCAAGTATTTGATTCATAATAAGTAAATGGAAAACCTCTCGGAGATTAATTCTAGCCCCAAATCCTTACTTTACTAGATGAAGAAGCTGAGGCAGAGCACAGCTAAGTGCCTGGTCTCCTGTCCTGGTGAGTCAGCGAGGAAGAGGGAGCTCAGGTTTCCAGTGAGATCCTATTACCTTACAGGACTGTACAAACTTGGACCCTTCCAAGTCCTACCCTACAAATATGCTGTAGACCTTTCTTAACTGAGTATCTATCTTGTGGCTCATCAACAGCAGCTATGTGAAATCAGAAGGTTGTGCCCTTGTAGACATTTCTTTTTCATTTACTGAATTTATTCACATTCTGATTAGACTGATTCTTTTAGCTGCATTATGGTCAGTTCCTACACAGGAATGGACCCTGATGCTTAGAACAACACTGAACTATGAGGACTATTTTTAACAAAGCTGTGAAAGTCTCCTGGGAAGCCCGACTCCTCCCTGTGTGGGAGCTGTGAGTCTGTGGCCATAAAAGTGAGGAGTATGGCCAAGCTAATAGTAAGGGCCAGTGTGGTCCTTGCTTGGGGCAGGACCTAGAGACATCACTGCTCATTAGACAGAAGCACGTTGCACAACACATCTGAGCTTTGAGAGGAGTAAGACCAAAAACAGACAACTGGACAAGAAGGAGTTTTAGGGGTTCAGGTGACCTGAAGAACGCCTGGAACAGAGATGCACCCACAGAGTGGGGAGCAGGGAGAGACTTATGAATGAATGACTGAAGGACCCAGGAAGTCTGGATTTGGGGAGTGAAAAGACACAGGGTACACCTTATTCAAAGTTTGCATAGACTCCTCCGACAGGATAATGGGGAAATGAGGAGGGTGAGCCACCGGGAGGTCCTGATACCAATCTGGTTTTATTCATCTTGAGTATAATGAGGTTGGGGGATGTTGGGTGAGAAGAAGGAAGACAAGACACTTACTGTGCTCAGAGAGATGAAAGACAAGTAGGAGGTATGGATCTGCTGTGAGCACCTCTCAGGGACCGTTGAAATTCTAAGACTAAATGAGGAAAGTAGTGTTGTAGGGATAAGTCCTTTCCCGCCACAAGTGTGGTTGATAAGCTTTCTCTCTTTTCCAGGACACTGAGGCATTACCAAGCAGGGACTTGTTAAAGTCTGCTTTAGTCGTTCTTTGGGACATGGCTCCTGCTCCAGCAGAGTTAATCATGAGAGACATAGCCCCAGCCTCAGTCAGCACATATTCACTTTGGTCAGGGTTCACGGCACCTGCTTCACTTGCAACTACCTCTAATTTAGAAGCAAACATGCCATTTGTATAATTATTCCCATTTTATAGATGAGGACTCTGAGGCTCACAGAAGCAACGTAATAGTTCTCAACACCACACACTAAGAGAAGGAGATGATGGCTTTCAAACTAGTGCTTTCCCCAAATTTCCCCAAGCAAGTCCTGTAAGAATGGAACCCTAGAACAGTAGGGTAATCTAAACTTCTCATGTCTGGCATTTCATAAAGCCCTATCTGTGGGAAGCCTTACATGTTTTAAGGAGATAATAAGGTGCATGGGGAATGAGGAGGTGCCTCTGAAAAGCCACAGACCCACCATCCCAGTTGGGTGTAAAACATGGATGGGAAGGATGAGGGCAGCCCTGCCAGAACACATGCTGGGGGTGGGAGCATAGAGAACTGGCTTTACTCTGAGTCACAGTCAACTCTTCTCTCAGCACAAGCACACACAAACACACACAGAAACACCCACATGATTACTAACTGTGGTTCCCAGGAGCATGACCCAGGACAAACAGTGGTTTTCACACTTGTAATAAGCAGGAAACACCCTTTTCCCATTTTTGTCCAGAAATATTAAAGACAAATGTTAGCCATCTGGTTTTATAGAGAACACTGTGCATAAGCAAAGTTGATAATCAGGAAAGGAAGAGGAGGTCGTACATGGGGGAGGGTACTAAGAGCCCCGTGTGAGATTGTGCTGATACATCTTCTGTCCATCATATGGGAAAGTGAATGTGGAAACGCACTTTCTCAATCACAGACATTCAGAGTTCACTCAACTTCGGCCATAGTATTTGAAAGCTAAGTGTGCTACTTGGATCTTAAGATCATAAAGACACATTAAGTACATTTCACGCTGTTATCTTGCTATGTGATTTTGAGATTTCCAAGGAACAAGCAGCAGTGATAACAAAACAAGCTTTGGTGGAAAATAAACAGAAGTGACAGACAACCACAGAATGTTCTAAAGGAAATGCCCACTTACCACTTTAACGTCTACTGCTTATTCAAAACATTTATAAAAAATCAAGGAAGTCAATATTAGTGGCTATGCCTTCCTATGCACCCAAATCTGAGGTCTGAAGAAGCTTCAAATGCAGGCAGTGTTTTCTAGGAATCCTATCAAATTCTTGTGGATTTTAAAAATTGTCTCTGTGTCCACATAAGACAAAGTATATTGATAGCTTATGACAACTGACATTGACATCTTGCTTTTCATTTTTAAAAGAAGGGCCATAACACTTTTTGTTTTGTTTTGTTTTTATTAACCATCTAAGGCATTATTTGCCCCAGGGGTACAGGTCTGTAAATTATCAGTCTAACACAGTTCACAGCAATTACCATAGTACATACCCTCCCCGACGTCCATAACTCAGCCACCCTATCCCTCCACCCACCCACCAGCAACCCTCAGTTTGTATCCTGAGATTAAGAGTCTCTTATGATTTGTCTCCCTCGTGATCCCATTTTGTTTCATTTTTTCCTCCCTACCCCACGACCCCCAGCCCTTCATCTCAACTTCCTCATATCAGAGAGATCATATGATAATTGTCTTTCTCTAATTAACTTATTTCACTTAGCATAATACCCTCTAGTTCCATCCATGTCATTGAAAATGGCAAGAATTCTTTTTTTGATGGCTGCCTAGTATTCCATTATATAAATATACCATATCTTCTTTATCCATTCATCTGTTGAAGTCTCATTTCTGATGCGGCCAGCTTTGGTTTTCTTTTTCAACATTCCTCTGGCTATTCAGAGTCTTTTCTGGTCCCATATAAATTTTAGGATTATTTCTCCCATTTCTTTGACAAAAATTGATATTTTGGTAGGGATTGCATTAAATGTGTAGAATGCTTTAGGTAGCATAGAAATTTTCATAATATTTATTCTTCCAATCCATGAACATGGAACATTTTTCCATTTCTTCATGTCTTCCTCAATTTCTTTCATGAGTACTTCGTACTTTTCAGAGTACAGATTCTTTGTCTCTTTCGTTAGGCTTATTCCTAGGTATTTTATGGTTTTGGGTGTAATTGTAAATGGGATTGACTCTTTAATTTCTCTTTCTTCTGTCTTGCTCTTGATATACAGAAATGCAACTAATTTCTGTGCATTGATTTTATATCATGATACTTTACTGAATTCTTGTATGAGTTCTAGCAGTTTTAGTGGATTCATGGGTTTTCTACATAAAGTATCATATCATCAGCAAAGAGTGAGAGTTGGACTTCTTCTTTGCAGATTTGGATGTCTTTTATTTCTTTTTGTTGTCTGATTGCTGAGGCTAGGACTTTTGTACTATATTGAATAGCAGTGGTGATAGTGGACAGCCCTGCCATGTTCCTGACTTTAGGGGAAAGCTCTCAGTTTTTCCCCATTGAGAAGGATATTCACTGTGGGTTATTTATAGATGGCTTTTATGATATTGAAGTATGTACCCTCTATCCCTACACTGTGAAGAGTTTTGATCAAGAAAGGATGCTGTAGCAATGGCCACGGTTGCCAAACTGTGGAAAGAACCAAGATGCCCTTCAACAGACGAATGGATAAGGAAGATGTGATCCATATACACTATGGAGTATTATGCCTCCATCAGAAAGGATGAATCCCCAACTTTTGTAGCAACCTGAATGGGACTGGAAGAGATTATGCTGAGTGAAATAAGTCAAGCAGAGAGTGTCAATTATCATATGGTTTCATTAATTTGCGGAGCATAACAAATAACATGGAGGACATGGGGAGATGGAGAGGAGAAGGGAGTTGAGGGAAATTGGAAGGGGAGGTGAACCATGAGAGACTATGGACTCTGAAAAACAACCGGAGTGTTGTGAAGGGGCGGGGGGTGGGAGGTTGGGGGAGCCAGGTGGTGGGTATTAGAGAGGGCATGGATTGCATGGAGCACTGGGTGTGATGCAAAAACAATGAATACTGTTATGCTGAAAAGAAATAAAAAAAAAAAAAGAAAGGATGCTGTAGGGGCACCTGGGTAGCTCAGGGGGTTAAGCCTCTGCCTTTGGCTCAGGTCATGATCTCAAGGTCCTGGGATCGAGCCCCACATTGGGCTCTCTGCTCAGCAGGGAACCTCCTTCTCTCTCTCTCTCTCTACCTGCCTCTCAGCCTACTTGTGATCTCTATCTCTGTCAAATAAATAAATAAAATATTTTTAAAAAATGGATGCTGTACTTTGTCAAATGCTTTTTCAACATCTGCTGAGAGTATCATATGGTCCTTGTTCTTTCTTTTATTAATGTATTATATCACAGTGATTGATTTGCAGATGTTGAACCAACCTTACAGCCCAGGAGTAAATCCCACTTAGTCATGGTGAATAATCCTTTTAATATACTGTTGAATCCTATTGGCTAGTTTTTGGTGAGAATTTTTGCATCCATGTTCATCAAGCATATTGGTCTGTAATTCTCCTTTTGGATGGGGTCTTTGTCTAGTTTTGGGGTCAAAGTAATGCTGTCCTCATAAAATGAGTTTGAAAGTTTTCCTTCCATTTCTATTTTTTGGGATCAGTTTCAGGAGAATAGGTATTAATTCTTCTTAAGATGTTTGGTAGAATTCCCCTGGGAAGCCTTCTAGCCCTGGGCTCTTGTTTGTTAGCAGTTTTTGATGACTGCTTCAATATCCCTACTGGTTATGGGTCTGTTCAGGTTTTCTATTTCTTCCTGGTTCAGTCTGGTAATTTATATATCTCTAGGGATGCATCCATTTCTTCCACATTGTCAAATTTGCTGGTATATAGTTTCTTATAATATGTTCTTATAATTGTTCATATTTCTTTGGTGTTGGTTGTGATCTCTCCTCTTTCATTCATGATTTTATTAATTTGGGTCCCTTCTCTTTTCTTTTTGATAAGTCTGGCCAAGGGTTTATCAATCTTATTAATTCTTTCAAAGAACAAGCTCCTACTTTCATTGATTTGTTCTACTGTTCTTTTGGTTTATATTTCACTGATTTCTGCTCTGATCTTTATGATTTCTCTTCTCCTGCAGGGTTTAGGCTTTCTTTGCTGTTCTTTCTCTAGCTCCTTTAGGTGTAGGGTTAGGTTGTGTACTTGAGACCTTGTTTCTTGAGAAAGTCTTGTATTGCTATATACTTTCCTCTCAGGACCACCTTCACTGTATCCCAATGATTTTGAACAGTTGTCTTTTTATTTTCACTTGTTTCCATGATTTTTTTTAATTCTTCTTTAATTTCCTGGTTCACCCATTCATGCTTTAGTAGGATGCTCTTTAGCCTCCATTTATTTGAGTTCTTTCCAACTTTCCTCTCCTGATTGAGTTCTAACTTCAGAGCATTGTGGTCTGACAATATGCAGGGAATGACCCAATCTTTTGATACTGGTTGAGACCTGATTTGTGATGCAGAATGTGATTTATTTTGGAGAATATTCCATGTGCACTAGAGAAGAATGTGTATTCTTTTGCTTTGGGATGGAATATTCTGAATATATCTGTGATGTCCATCTGGTCCAGTGTGTCATTTAAAGCCTTTATTTCCTTGTTGATCTTTTGCTTAGATGATTTGTCCATTTCAGTGACTATAACAATGAAAATTTAAAAATATTTTTTAAAAGATATTGATAAGATAAAGTAGTTAAAATGTTATAATAGGAAAGAGGATAGATTTCTTAAAATAGAATAAGAAAAAAAATTTAAAGAATTTATCTTTGAAAGACTAAAGAATTCTTTGTTCAGTTGCCCTGTGAGGTAAAATGACTGGTATATCTAGTAGTAGGAAACAATGAGGATTGTTGAATAATAAAATGATTTTATAGGAAGCCTTCTCTAATTTAAAGAAGTCTGCACTCCAAAGTATAATGAAAATATTTATATGGACCAGATCTAAATTTCCACCCAATACCAATGTAATGAAGCCTTATAGTCACACATTTGCAAGGCTGAGTCATAAGTTTTTGTGGCCTGATGGATTGCAAGAGGGCTCTGTTTCCACTTTGATGGTGCTGGAATAAACCACCCAGGCAGGAGAAAACAAATGGGAATGTGCGTGGACATTTCAGAGAGGTGGGAAGTGTCAATAACAAATAGAAATCAGGAGACGACATTCAGAGTGCTGAGATTCACAAAAAATGCCTTTCCATAGGTATGTGCCTTCCTCTGTGTGGCATGGATAAGCCGGGATGGCGTGCATGCACTGCTGAAGCTCTGTGATGATGTGTTCCCAAATCTCCAGGCCCCCAGAGGCAGACTCACCAGAAAGCAGGTTCTAGAAGACTGCAAAGAAGATTGTGAAGAGATACACTGGAAGGATAGCTAACAGAGTCATAAAATGGTGTTTTGTTCTCATATATCTCCCTTCTGATTAAAAAAAAAAGAAAGAAAGAAAGAAAGAAAGAAAGAAAGAAAGAAAGAAAGAAAGAAAAGTTAGCTTTTGTATTCTTTGTATCTACTATTTATTTAATGTCGGCAGTGAAAGTTTCCTGAAGGCTCCTTCCGGTTTTATTTTCTGAACTCTAAAATTCATCCAGGTGGGTGGATAGAGGGTGGGAATAGAGGGTAGGTTGGGGGGGTGGTGTGTTGTGGGTGGGCTGTGGGATGACTCTGACCTACAAGTCAGCAAAGGCTGAGATGTCCCTAAGGCTAGTGTGAGGACAATGGCTTGTGGTCCCTAGGGCAGTGCGGAGCTGGTTTTCTGTTCCCTGGTGGGATTTCAGAGGTGTGCAACTTCTAGCAGTTGAGAGGAGAGGAAGCCCTTGTCACTGGATTTCAAGCTCTGACAAAAGCACACACTCAGCACAAGCTAGGTGAAGACGAGCAGGGCCAGCTGCCCTCAGGGGAAGGACCACCTGGGCTGAGCAAACCCCAACTCCCTATGACAGCCCAAATACCACAAACTGGGAAGACTACCTGTTTCCTCAAGTCCTAGTGGGAGTGATGCCCCTAAAGCTTTTCTAGGTATCTGGGAAGGGGAGGTATTCCCAGGAATGCCTGAGTGGAGTTTTCTTCCTTGTAGATAATGCAAGTTCAGAAATAGATTTTTTTTTTTTTTGCCAAAAATAATGAACTAAAAATTTTTAAGTGAACTTAGACACACACATACAAATATACACATTCAAACATATATATACAGATATATGTACATACCATATATATTCACACCAACACATATGCACACATATATGTATACATGTAAATAAATGTGTGTGCACAGTAAGATGCACAAATATTAACTGTACAGTTCAATAAGTTTAACACAACATCTCAGTCAGGAAAAACAACTTTTCTGAAAACTGAGGAGAATTTCCAACTAATAACCCCATCCCCCAGGTATCCCATTCTGACTTTACCATCCTTTTGAAGGATGTATAAATGGACTCATACCATGTATTCTCCTTTGTGTTTGTCTTTTGGTTGATGTCAATTGTTCCTGGTGTCCGAGCTCTTTCTTATTATATTTATTGTATAAATATGTCAACATTTTTTGATTCATTCTACTGTTGATGAACATTTGTGTTGTTTCCATGCTGTTACACTAGGGCTCCTATGAATACAGCTATGTCAGACTTTGGTGCACATACGTACAAATTTCTCCTGGGTATATATGTAGGAGTGGGTTCTCTGGTAGGCATGTTTATCTTGGCTAGGTACAGCCAAAACAAGATGCTGGGCCAACTTACATTCCAACCAAGAATGCACAAGAGTGCCAGGTGCTCACCACCCCATCAGCACTTGACATTCTTGGTCGTAATTTTATTTTGATCACTCTGGTGGGTGTGTATCTGTTAATATCATATTGTGGCTTAATTTGCATATCACTGATATGTAACAATATTGAACTTTTTATAGTTTATTTGATATTTGGATGTTCCTTTTTGTGAGGTCAACGTCATAAAGTTCAGGTCTTTTGCTGATAGAAGAAATCGGTAGTTTTTTTGGTGGATTTGTAATTGTTTTGTTTTGTTTTTTTAATATATTCTGAATAAGAATTTTTGCTGTATTTTTTTTAAGATTTTATTTATTTGACAGAAAGAGAGATCATAAGCAGGCGGAGAGACAGGTGGGGGTGGGGGGAAGCAGGCTCCCCGCCAAGCAGAGAGCCCAATGTGGGACTTGATCCCAGGACCCTGAGATCATGACCTGAGCCGAAGGCAGTGGCTTAACCCACTGAGCCACACAGGCGACCCTTTTCGCTGTATTATCCTGGTCTGTGACTTGCCTTTCATTCTCCTTAATGGAGTATTTCATGAACAGAAGTTCTTCTGTTTCTTCATATTTTGATGAAATATAAGTTATTACTTATTACATGAAGTTTCTTCATATTTTGATGAAATATAAGTTATTACTATTTTCATGTGTGTGTGTGTGTGTGTTATTGAAGAAGTCCTGGCCTACCCCAAGGACATGAAGATAATCAACTATGTGTTCATTTATGAGACCTTATTTTGTTAGCCGTCATGATTCTGTGATTTTTTTTGAAAAAAAAAAAAAAAAGTTTATATATTGTGTGAGGAAGGAGACAAGCCCCC
This sequence comes from Enhydra lutris kenyoni, assembly GCF_002288905.1. Lineage (NCBI taxonomy): Eukaryota > Metazoa > Chordata > Mammalia > Carnivora > Mustelidae > Enhydra > Enhydra lutris. The sequence continues at coordinate 2,344,476 of NW_019154116.1, read as the reverse complement.
GCCCCCCATGGATATATAACAGATCTAGCACTTTTGGCTGAGAAGAGTATTTTTTCCTCAATGAATTGTAATGGTACTTTATTTATCACCATCATCATCATCATCATCAAACATTATCTGTAAATTAGGTGATTTGCATGTGTATGTGTCTATTTCTGGACTTGCTTTTCTGTGCGAATGATGTATTTGTCTATCTCTGGACAATGATCCCCTGTCTTGGCTTCTGTAGCTTTATAGTGAAATTAAGTTCTGCTAACATAAATTCATAATCATTTTGATATCAATTTGATATCACTTTTGATTTAGGATCATCTTGCCATGTGTACTTAAAAAGAATGTTTCCCCTGTAGCTGTTCAGCTTACAGTGTAGAAGGGCAGGCTTCTTATTTCATTGTGATACTCAGAGCTTTCTGTTTTTGTTTCCCTTGTTTTTTCAATTAATGAGATAGGAGGGTTACAATCCCAGTCAGGGTCCTGTGTTTTTCTTTTGCTCCTTTAGTTCTGTTGGTTTTTGTATGAAAAAATTTGGGAGCCATGCTCTCAGGAAAGTAGGAATTTATGATTGCCGTGTCTTCCTGTTTGGCCTGATGACTGCCCTCTGGAAACACGTCTATGTGTCTCTAGCAGTGAGCATTTCATGAAATCTCCTCCCTCTCTTCTTGGGGCACCAGACCTCTTTATTTTGCTCAATGCACATGATGTATCTTCTCCCATCATTCAATGTCAACCCAACTGCATTCTTGTATTTAGAGAGCATTTGATATATTTGCAAGTTGCTTCTCGTTTTTAAGAAAGATTTTATTTATTTATTTTAGAAAGAGTGAGAGAGAGTGTGCGAACAGTGGAAGAGCAGAGGGAGAGGGACAAGCGGACTCTGTGCTGTGTGAAGAGCCTGATTTAGGGCTCAATCCCACAATCTTGAGATCATGACCTGAGCCAAAATCAAGAGTCAGATGCCTAACGGTCTGAGCCAACCAGGGCCCCCCTCTTCTTTTAAGATTAAAATTTTAGCATCTCGTTTCTCTTTTTTCAAGCCAACACTTTATTCTTCTTCTTTTTTTTTTAATAGAATTTAGTTCATTCATAGTAAAAGTAATCATTGTGAAAAAAAATTAAAATTAAAGGAATCATTGCGGAGTTTCCTCAAAAAGTTAAAAACAGAACTACCCTACAATCCAGCAATTGCACTACTAGGTATTTACCCAAAGGGTACAAAGTCACTAATTCAAAGGGATACAAGTGCCTTGATGTTTACAGCAGCGTTATCAACAATAGCCAAATTGTTTTCTAGTTTTACTCTCTCTTTGTCTCTTTATTGCTTTTTTTTGTTATTTCAGATTAATCTAATATATTTGCTTCATTTCTTCTCCTCTATTGTCTGTAAATTACACAGTCTGATATTTCTTTTTTAGGGGTTGCCCTGGAGATTTCAGTATTCATCCCTGAGTTATTCCAACCTAATTAGGTTTTTGCTGCTATAACATCCTTAACAATAGAAGGACTTTTCAACAGTTTAACATTACTTACCCATGCCTCCTCTTTTTTTTTTTACTCTTATCATGTATTTCACCCAACTGACTAAGACACCAGGTGGCCTGGAGAGAGAGAATCCCAAGCAGACTCCATAGCCAACACAGAGCCTGACATGGAGCTCAGTCTCATAATCCTGAGATCATGACCTGAGCAGAAATAAAGTCAGATGCTCAACTGACTGAGCCACCCAGGTGCCCCTGCTTTTTCATTTTTATTCAGATTAAGATGATTTTTTAATTTCTCCTTTGACCTACATTCATATTGGTGTATGCTGTTTCATTTCCAAATATTTATGGATTTTTCCAAATATATTTCTGTTAATTATTTCTGGCTTAATTTCATTGTGGTCAGAGCATATACTTTGCTTCATTTCTGCCCTATTAAATTTTGTCTTATTTTCCTTCTAAGAATATGGTCTATCTTAGTGAATGTAAAATATGCATTTGAAAAGAATGTATATTCTACTGTTGCTTAATGAGGAATGCTATAAATATCAAGTAGTTCCAATTGATTGACCTCATGATAGGATATCTACATCCTCTCTTCTTCATGCTGTTTTTATCACACATTTTAATTCTACATATGGTATAAAACCCACAATACCCTGTTTTTATTTTTTATGAACACTTAATTATCTTTTAAATCTATTAAAATATGAGTGAGTGTCTTATATATTTATAGATGTGTTTATCATTTCTGGTGCCCTTATTACTTCATATAGATTGAAATTTCTACCTGGAATCCTTTTCCTTCTGCCTAAGCAAATTCTTTCAATACTTTTGTTGTGCCTGTCTGCTGCTCCTAAGAATGCCCACCTTCTGCTTATCTAATCAGTCTGTATTTCTCTTTTAGTCATGAAAGATATTTTTACTGGGTAAAGAATTTTCAATTGACAGCCTCCCCCACCCCTTTGGTACCAAAAGATAGTTTAACTGTGCCTGACATGCATGGTCTGAAGAAATTCTGCTGTTTCCTTTATATTTGCCCCTCTTTATGCAGTGTAACTTTTTCCTTTCTATGTCTGGTTTTACCAATTTCCCCCTATTACTTTTCCAGAATTTTGATTATGATATTCTGTAGTGTGGTTTCCTTTTTTATTTATTTATTTTTCTGGATTTATAAAACTTGTTGAATCAGTGGATTCATGGACCTCATCAAATTTAGAAATTTTTGACCACAATATTTTCGAATACTTTATTTGTTTCTTATTTCTGAGATTATATATATATATTATAATATGTAATAATATATGCAATTAATAAATAATTATATAATAATATAATATGATTTTAATATCTGTCTTCATATTTATACTTTTATTATATGTACTTCATATATTTTTATGTGAAGTATTTGTACTTCATATAAAAGTACTCTTCAAGTACTTTTGTTTGTTTCTTATTTCTGAGATTATATATATTATAGTATATAATGATACACAATTAATATGTAATTATATGATCATATAATATGAATATATGATATATATGACATGTGTGTGTGATATATACACTCACATATCCAACACAAGGTATTTTTCATTCAGATATTTTTCCATATATGGCAGTTCCATATGCCTTTTGTGGACATTCTGTTGCTCTGTCTATATATAATAAGTATAATATAACTATATAAATATATATGTAGCACATACATATTTAACTTCTATGATCATATTTTTCATAGCCATTTCAAAGTCTTTGTCTTCCATCATATTATCATTCTGATTTTTTAATTAATTATTCCCTACTTAGCAGTCATTTTTTTCTATTTATTTCTTTTTATGTTTGGCATTTAACTATTGAGTATCAGATATTGTGATTTATTTCTTTTTTATTGCCAGATTATGTTGTACTCTTCCAAATGGTGTTGGGTTTGCTTCTGGTCTATGCTTAAGTATAAAACCACTTGGTTCTTTTTGAGGCCTTGACAAGGTGTGTCCAGAGAAGCTTTTTCTCCAGTGTTAAGTGAATGCCTCTACTCAGGTAGCATTCTCAGAGTAGTCTGTCCAATGCCCTACCAATTATGAGATTTGCTGTTGGGAAAGTGAAGAATCCTAAGCCCTGTGTAAACTCCAAAACTCCTTTCATCTACTCCTTTCTTGTGGTTTCTTTTCACCCCAACATAGTCTTTTGCATTGGCCTGGGCTTCATGGCTCCTAAGAGAAAAGAGACAAGTCTGTATCAAATCACTGAGGGCAGTTCCTTCACTCTCTGGGATGTGGTTCATTTCATCCTTAGTGGGCTCACAGTTCTCAAATACCTTTAAAGTATGATTTTTTCACATTTATCTCATTATTTTTTATTGTTATCGTGAAATACAGGCTTTTATGACCCACTACAATCCACCTAGAAACATGGGAGGTTTCTTACAGACCCAGGTTGGTAGAAAAAATAAAATTATTTTTGTTATTGAACAAAATTGGATGATGAACAAAAACAAAATTATTTTTGTTATTGAACCAGTTATTGAACAATGTGGAGTTTATCTATAAATTCTTATAAACTAACATTGAGGTACCACTACATATCTATGCACCTAAAGGAGAGTTTTCACCCTTCCAAAGCTTGTGGGCTATTGCAACATTAAGGGAAAAAAGGGAGATATTCCCAGCTTGACCGTGGATGTAAAGCAGGATGACCCACTCATGTTCCACAATGTCAGAAACAAATTTTAAAAAATCACATGGCAAACCTTAAGATATGGTCTCAGAAGACCTTTTGCTTCATAACCTTCTTTGTGTCCTTGTTTTCCATTCCATTCCTGGGCTCAGCCAAGTCTGGATCTTATTGGCTCATTCCTGTTTCTGTGTCTTGTGCTTCCTTTGGATTTCATGGCTGGGTGTCTACTTCCAGTACTTCTTCTACCTCTCTTACCCTGACTCCTGTGGCTAACACCTGCTCAATCAGTACCCCCTTCCTGTCTCACCCAGCAACCATTCAACTCACCATCTCCTTCATAAGCTGGTTTTAGCTCATGAAGATGTGGAAACTGAATAGAAATGCTTTTAGTGGAAGCAGAGTATGATACTCTAGAAAAATACAAAATCCCACAGATGTTCAAACAAGAGTGAAAGGAGAGTTTATGGTTAAGAGAGTATTGGAGACATTTGAGATAGATCAGGTAACATATGTGAGGACAGGGCAGGTAAGAGACAAACATTCTAGATGGAGGGAACAGAATGAACCGAGTCATGGAATCCTGTGGTGAGATAAAGTTTAAGCAGAGACGTAGAAGGAAATTAACATTTTTGAAGAGGTAGGTTGTAAGAGTCTTTCTCTGCTGGCACATGTGAATTCTCTGAGGCAGAAAACCATATTCAACTGTGTGCTTTACTGAGTTCACACTGGGCTATTTGTTCCCACAGGTAACTCAGGTACTAAATTCAGTGGGTCGGGTAAAATTGTGCACTGCTCAGGTTTTGCTTTAAAAAGTTCTTCATTCTTCAATAAAGTACAACATACAGAAATTCTCTCTTTTGGAGGGACCAACATGGCTAGTTTTCTTTCATGTTATAGATTTCTGTGTTTGAGTAGAAGATGAAATAGTTGGCTTATGGGAAGAAAACATATTGTATAAAATGTTTATATCTTCAAGACCAGACCAAGACACTCTTGGCTCCAGAGAACATCACAGAATTCACACATGTTACTTACATGTAAGTCCTGGCCCATTAGACCTGCTTAATATGGATTGTGGTGGAAGATAGTATGATTGGTGAGGTCAGTGAGGACACTCTCTTGACTTCCAGCTGAGAAGCACTTAAAATTTAGCTGTGGCACATTTTGGAATACTCAACAGGTTAATTAGTTTGAGTGCCAAGATTTTAACAAACCAAATAACTTGCATACCTGGAAGGAATATAAAGCACCATTCAGAAACATGGCTGCTTTCTGGGAAGTGAAGGGAGGGGTGTTGTGTTGGCTGGGGTGGACACCCAGGTAGACATGCTTTGTGGACAGACAGACCCAAGGCTGAATGCAGCAACAGTGCTGTACCTGCAGATTGAAAGCTGCCCGCACTTGTCACATTTGGAACTTTATAAGCTTGAGTAAGATGTTATGGATGTAGATAGAGATTAATCAATGAGTTTGTATTCAGAGAAGAATTGGGAGACTGGCCAGCTTTATCTTGGCCATAGTAGGCCACCTAAATTATGTTACTGAGATCATAGCAGGTGTGAGCCAAGCCATCTTCTCCTCTCATCCTGTAATAGCTCTTGATCTTTTCATTCTCAGTGGGTATTCTTGTTGGGGATGCTTGTGACCTTGCTGATTCTGCCTTAGTATGGTCTTCATTACTGCAAGATATCCAATGTGTTCCTGGAATAGATGTATCAGCAGAAGGCCAAGGCCAGCACTTCCTGATCACCTTCCAAACACCAGCCATGCACTGAAGTGCAGATCCAGGAAACCAACCAGCCCTCAACTTCAGCAGGTGTTTGAGTTTGGCTCTCCTGGAGAATAAGTATTAGTTCCAATTTTATTTAACTGGGATGGCAAAGAGAATAATGCAATCATGTTTTATTTATACAACAGTGCTTTTAATATCCCATTATGTATGTATAATTCACTAAGATCCCTGTCACGCCTTACCTATTCTTTCTCCCCACGCCCCCCCCCCGGAAATTTACACAATTTATTTTTATAATGTTTAAATGTAAAACTAACACCATATTGTGAGCAAGATTTCATAGTTTACATAATTTCCTTGGATTTACTGCTTGTGGTTTCATGTATAAATCATAGCAATATCACAAATTAGAAATTGCTTCTCTGCCTTGTCCATTATATTTATAGATACGACCGTAATTACTAAAGTATTTATTTTCAAAGTCTCTTGGTCTGACTCCAATCTCATTTATTATGGTTGCATTATTTCCATAATGCTGTTTATTAGCTGGTGCCAGTCAATATTATAACACATCCCCTGTGCAGCAGCCAAGTCACAGGGTGGATACAAAGCTCCGAGTCACATCCTTTACCAACTTGCCAGTGGTCGGTTCATGAAACTAATTGAGACATTTTTTTCCACATGTATTTATACGATATGCATGTTTACTATGGCATGGACAGAGAAGCAGCTCAGAGACTTAGATGTATAGAGGATGCTATTGGTATATAGTGGTCCTTGTTTTCTCATTTGTAAAGTGAGACTGGCTTAGGTGGGGGGACTTTAATCTACAGTTCACAGAACTTGACTTTCTTTGGAGGTGACCTAGGGGAGGTGTCTAAGAACTTGGGACCCTCTCCTCATATGATAAGAGCAGCTGCCTTTTTATTTTGTATATGGGGTAGCCATGCATAATGAGGTCTGGATAAATATTTCCCTAGGTCAAATAGTCCGTGATTTCATGAGGCAACTACTTAGATTAATGTGGATGTGGCAAAAACAGCAGTTAGATCAGGAGGGCATGAAGTTGTTTGCCTCTGGACACTTGGATGTGTGGAGGAGGCTGAGAGCAAGAGGGAAGGGAAGGGAGCTTTTAAATGACAGAGGCAAGTCTTAGCATAGTTACTAAGCCATGTTTGCTGGGGAAATGAAAAGGGTCGAGGCTGTGTTCCCAGTCTCAGTAATCTCCTGCTTTTGAGGACAGATATGCAGAAACCAACACTCTGAGGTGGTCTGGTAGGAGGAAGCAGGAGTGGTGAGGAAATGCAGAGGAAGGCTCCTGAGTTGGCTGGTCTGGAATATAGAAGTACCCCCTGCCTGACTTGGTTTAGAAGTCACCACTACCACTGCTATCTGACTCTCCTCCTTGGGAATGCACAGCTGCCCCTTGAGTTCACCGTGGATGTCACCCTACAGAACCCTGCATCACGTCTTTGTAGAGACGTTTGATCTGCTTCTTGAAAGATACTGAAGGAAAGAGACCCAGGGAGACACATGAAAAGGAGGAGGGTGGTGGGAATGGGCTGGTGGAAACAAATGTCCTGGGGAAGAATTTTTCTGAAAGGCTTGCTTGAATTCCTGTGGGTCAACTGGCCAAAGCCCAGCCGACCTACCTGGGCAAATGTTGGAAGAGGAAGCTCTCCAAGCTGAGAGGTCAGGGTGTGTCTAAACAGGTCAGGAATTCCCACCTCATCCTGAAGTTGATTATGCGACTGTGTGTGTTCAGCTAATGTAAAGTGAAAGATGGAGACAGTAGTCCAGACAATTGTGGTGAAGATTGGAGGTTTGTGGGTGTGGTCTGACACTGATCGCCATCTGTCAAGCAAAAGTAGGAAGGATATTTTTGAATGCAGGTAGCTATTTGCACTGATTTACAACCTCATTGAAACTGCTAGTAGGGAGTCCTTCCTGGGTCACACAAGGCTGAGGAGCATCATGCCTACAGAATATAGCATGGCTGGGGAATCCGGGAGCCAGGGAGTGTGGCAGTTCTGTGCTTTTCTAATATCAAGGTGCCATCATCCAGCAGACTGCTGGCCTCCCCACTTTCCACAGCCAGCTGCGATCCACAATCCACACTTTCCACACCAACCACACCCTCTTCTGCCCTATCCCACATCCCCAGCATCTGCTCCCTGTATTCTTAGTCCTGGCCATGTGCTGTCACCATCACCTGTCACCTCTTTTATGTCGGACCCTTTCAGCACGCAGACGTAGCCGTTACACCACCAACTGGTTGATCTTGTTAATTTATTTTAAAACTTCCAGTATTGGCATCCATGACCCTCAGGACCTCTGGGCTCCTCACACTGAGAAGCACTGAGACTTCTTACCCACAGCCCATGTACTCCCCTCCTTCATATAGAGAATACCACCAAAGTCCACTTTTTAGGGCTCAGATCTGATTGTGAACTTTCACTCTCTTATTTCCCAGTGTGTTCAGGAAAAAAATAAAGTCTTCTCAACCTAAGTGAAGTGAAGTGAAGTGAAGTGAGTGAAGTATTTCATTTTAAGATCCCAAAAGACTACACCTCATTATTTCTGTCTAAGGACTCCATGCTCCAGGTGCTCAAGATCATGCCTACTGCCCAGCATTTCTCAATGTTTTTTCCTCCATGATCTTATATCAGTTTTCTGCCCCATCCTGGATTGACCAACCTCCCATCCCTGCTGATCTAAATTCACCATCAATTTTACTCTACCATCTCATCCTGACACCCCCTCCTTACCTGCTTACCCAGGACATCTGCCACCCTTGCAACTCAACCACCACATATAGACTTACATTTCCCTTGTTCATTCTAAAAGCATAGGAATAACCATTATTTTTTTCTTTTCAGAGCTGAGAACATGCACAGATAGACTCAGTCACCATATGTCAGAGATAAAAATACATCCAAAGCTCTTCCACCTTCTTCTGGAGAGTTACCTTTGTTGGGAAAATAGAAAAACAAAGATAAAGAATATCCACATTGTATGGCTCCAGCAGCAGAAATGAGAGAATGCGCTGTTCAGGGCTGTGTTTATGTTGTGACTTTTCAGGATCTGTCTTTTGTTATGGAGCTGGAGATGAAACTAGAAGCTTCCAAAGGTCCTCTGCTGCTAACCGCGAGAACCTTCTGCCTCTGCTGCTAACTGCGAGAACCTTTTGCCTCAAGTACATGAAGACCACATGCTCGGCAAACACTGTGCGCTTATTCCATATAATCTCTGTGTTTGTAAGAAATGGAATCTGTTTGCTCATGTTGTGTATGAACTCACCAGTCCTGTGTGACAGACCCATTTCTACATAGTAGATAGAGAGAGAGTCATACACCGTACATGTTGTAGACCCCTCTCTATATCTGGAGACCCGACTGAGTCTCTGCTCTCTGTAGCCACATGTGACACAGAGCTGTGATGCCAGTGAGTTCAAATCAAGGTGAAGCCATGTCTTTCTTCCTAACACTGCTTCTAGACTGAAAAGCAAGATTTAATTGTTATTCTTTTGAGGTTTTTGTCTAGCTCATTAACTTTAACAATAATCCAAATCCTTCTTAGGAATATTTTCCTTTTTTTTTTTTTTTTTTAACATCATTTCTTTTATTTATTTATTTATTTTTTCCCTCAACAGTCTCTTTCTATTTGGATCATTCACAATGAAATCCTTCTTCTCCCCCTCCCCTCCCCCTCCCCCTTTCACTCCTCTTCCCTGTCCTCCCCCTCCCACTCCCTCTCCTCCTCTTCCTTCTTTTTCTTTGAGCAGCAGCATCCTCACCTCCATGGTCTTTGTTCTAGAGACTGGTTTGGGGATATTCTTCAGTCATCATTACATGAATGTGTTGGAACTTTCAGCCTTTTGTTTCCCCATTGGGTCCCTCCCATCTCCTGCCTATCTCTAACTTAGAACTTCCTATGGATATTCTTTAAGCTACTGTTTCCATTCCCCTCTCTGGGGATTGTCCATGGCACGTCTACCAGGTTAGTGATTGTTAAGTGCATTTGTCTTCAGCCACCTCTCCCAAGGGAATGCCTCAGCAGTGGACACTGCATATCCGCCATCTGGATGACAGTATGTGGGGGTGCAGACACGTGACGTTTATCATGTATTCCAAAGTCATGAACTTAGAAATGAACTTAGAAACCGTAAGTTGTAGCAGATGGAATATTTTGACGAGCTGTTTGGCGAGCTATCCTTATTAATGAAGTCAGGACTTCTTGTCCTTGGCACTCCGGACATTTGGAGCTGGATAATTCCTTGTTTTAGCTGGCCATCTTGTGCATGATAGGATGCTGGGCAGCGTCTGTCGCACCCACCCACTAGTTGTTGGTGGTCCCTCCTGCTCAATGTGACAAACCAAAATATCTCCAGACCTTGCCACATGTCCCCATTGTGGGGGGTGGTTGGCAAAGTCAGCCTTGCAGAGAACCACAAATCTAAGATTAAGTACTGATTAAGGACAGGTGTCCAATGCCAATATATAGGAAGAACAACACATAGACATGAAAGGAATCTGGAGTCCAGCATGTTGGTGACTGTCAGAATACATTAAGTACATCACATTATTCCTATGCAAAATACTCCTTTTGAGTGATTTTGGTATGTGTCTGCATAACAGTGGTTTCAAAGGAAAATAGTTCTGCTTGAAGTGGGAATTTATCCAAACTTAAAATAAGAGGATCACATCCAACATTTGCCCTGGAAAGATTCAGAATTCTTTTTCTCTTGACAGTAGAGGGAGAGGTTTTGTTTTTTTTTTTTCTTTCTTTTTTTTCTTTCTTTTTTTTTTTTCACTTTTGGTTCACCAGGGATATCTCAGATTCAGAATAAAGTATTGATATTCCACAAAAGACGAGTAAAAAGGACTAATGCTCAATCTCTAGGTTGCAAATGTTGTGCAGAAAGATTTCCCAGAGTGCCAAGAAGAGGAATTTTTTTTTCTTTTCAGCAAAAAGTACAGAAACCTCAGTTAACTTGCAGAAATAAAAGGGAGAGAGGGACCCGCCTGTCACTCAAAAGAGTCACAAAGAAGTCAGGGATCTATCACGGAGACTAGTTTTACGTAACTCACTCTGTGCCATTTTGCTTGGACATGTTCCTCTGAAACTGGGAGCTTCAGCGGGTCTTCAGGGAAAGATGAGAAGCTCAGCTCCTTGCACAGAGGTGGGAAAGGCAAACGTCGTGCGGACATTGCTCAAACCCACTCAGGCACCAACAGCAACTTCCATCTTCCCTCTTGTTGATGTCCACCTTTCTTTTAATCTGGTGCGAGGGTCAGAAGTCATCCTTGTTTTCAGAGCCATGCTTGTTCAGATCCTGGGGTGAGACAAGATCATTGCATTGATGGAGACTGAGTGAAATAGAATGGAAGTATCTGGAATTTGAAAGCTGGCAGAGCTTCATCCATGGCGAGAGCCCTCAAGCAACTGCCATATCCTTCCATCTGTGAATGGTAAATCCCAGCAGCTCGGTCCTAAACCACTGCTTCTGGCTTCCATCCTAATTAATAATGTGGAGCCTTTTCCCTGCTGAAAGGAATCTGTATTCATCACTCAGGAAGGAAACCAAGGCAGAGCTAAGGGAACCTCCCTCTCTCTGTCATCAAATGCTTTGGATTTGATGTCTCCCACTTTAGAACTCTGATTACATGGTCCCAGACATCACGAGGATTTCTGATTCATGGCACCCTGCTTGATTATAAACCACATTGTGAAGTCTCACGCGCCTGAGATGGAACCTGTACACAAGCCCCAGTGGTGCTGTTCCAGAACCTTCCCTGTGTTGATTTTATTCTCGATGTTCTAAGACTCTGACCATGAAGGTCAGAGGATCTGCCTGGAGCCGCGCTCTCAAGGAACTCATCTGTTTCTCTTCAGTACCTCACGCTGGGCACAGAGCAGGGGACACAGCTTCCTCTATAATCTGCTGCCTTCCCCCAAGGGCTGGGACCTTGAGCAAGACTTCCCACTCTTCCTTTGTGGTGTGTGGAACATGGTGGCCCTCTTCCCAGCTGGGCCTTAGGAAAGACCAAGTTGAGGAATGGGTGATGCCAATAATATACCTATAATAATTTTTGATTGAGGAATTTCTAGTATAAAATATGAAAGGTGGACTGAAGACACAGTAGCCTGTATGAAATCGCATCAATATCAAGATATCAATACTCAGTTTCAGTAAAGCAAATATAGAAAGCTGAAGTCGAGTTGGCCACACAGAGATTGGAGAAAACCAGGGAAGAATCTGGGCTGAGCCTGTCTCACCTGATTCAAATCTTAGTCAGCACATACTGACCTCCCCTGTGTGTGCTGTGTAAAGGTGGGGGACGTACAGGCTAAAGAGACACTGATTGGAGAACTCATGATGTAGATGCTCAGAGATAGCCACGTGAGTAGTAGCATGTAGACCCGTAGAGCCAGTAGGGCAATGCAGAGCAAAATCAGCTGATGGGGGCCACGGAGGGCATGGATCCGTCGCAGTGGAGAAGTGCAGGGTGGAGGAGTCAAGGAAGGTTGGTGGGGGAGGGGAGGTCAAAAACTGTCCCCCATTTGCTGACTAAGCATTTTCCTGGAGACCCTAATTCCCATTTAGACAATAGCCTTGCTTATACATGAAATGCAATAATTTCCCCCAATATACGACCCACTTACCAGAAGTCATATTTTTCTGTCAAGGTGGCTTGTCCACTCGCACACACTGCCATCAGACTCAGTTGACCTGGTAAGTGACCCCTCACTGGCTGGTCTGCCCCGAGGCCATGCTGGGCCTCTTGTGTTGGAAGGCTGTTGGTGCTGCTCTCCGGCCATGGGGCATAACCCCTGGATCTGTAGCTCCTGAAATACCACATTCCTCTGGCTTCACCTGACACCGTACTTTCCAGAGCTTCCCGGAGGCTTTAAAGCTTCTGCTCAAAGTCCCCAGCACCATTGCTTCCTTGTGATTCTGTGGAGCCCTCTAGGCACCGGCTGTAGGTCCCTCCCACCACGCCCAGCCTGGCAGGTGACCCACAATATCTGGGCTCTGACAGCACCTGGGCATTGAACCTACCCTTCTTCCATCCAACCACAATGCTTTATGTTTTCAGCCTCAACTTTTCTTTGCCATAGAGCTTTCTGGAAGCTTGCTGTCATTCATTCTCAAAATATCTGGGAGCACAGATCACTGCCCAAGGTCACAGAGGGACTCGCCAAGGTAATGGGAAGTGAAGCGGCTTGCACCCGAGCCGTGCCCTGACCCCACTGAGCTCCCACAGTAAGTCTTCTTGTTGGGTTTGTCTGCCATCAGTGTGCTCCCCTGGCGCTCCTCCTGTCCAGCCTGCCAGGCTCCTTCCATCCGCCCTACTTTTAATCCTCCCTTAATAAGAAAAAGAGTGAAATGGGAAGACTGGGCGTACACTTTGTTTGCTTTGTTTGTCGTCTTATTTTTAAGGATCTTTGCTCCGGGCACTGTTGCTGGAGATGCACTTACTACATTCCATTTGTAACCACTATTACTTTAAAATCTACATGCTAAGTGTGAGCGAGGAAGAGCCCAGATCATTATCAATATTCTAACCCACAGAAAAATTAGTCAGGCGCCCACCAGTTATAAATCCTCTACTCTAGGAAATATTTGTTGCTGGCAGAGATGATCCTGATGTAATGACAGCATTTAATGTAGAAAATGTTGTTCTATTTCTCTTCTTGATAGCACCAGACAACCAGGGCTCCGGGTGGGGAGAGGAGCTGCAGGGTGGGCTGCCCAAGGAAAGCAATATGTTTGTGAGGCTGATCAATAAGAAGATTAACTTAACCTAGTAGAAGACTTATCAATCTTCTTATTGATCAGTTTAGCAAACATATTAGTGTGCTGAGGTAGCGTCGCAGGCCTGTCCGGACTGAGCTTCATCAAGTCTGCAGCATATGAGCTATCCTTGGTGTAGGCCATGGGACCTCTCGCTTACCATGTGCACGGCGATAGGAAAGGTCACCTCTCCACTCATCTGTGCCAGGTTCTCCCCAGAGAAGGAGCTGGATGGAGGGGGCTGTTACAAGCTGGAATCAGAGTCAATCAACAAACTCTTGTTTAGAAAGGCTTCCTGGGACTTTTAATTAAAAAAAAAATGCGTAATGTGAGCTTTCATTTGTTGAACATTTAGTGAAAGCTCAGAGAAAATTATTTTAAGTACCCAAATTTGTGAGACACCCCATTGTGATCATTGAATGTCCCCTGTACTTGAATGCAGAAAAATAGAGCTAGTTCATCTTCAGAATCAGTGTAAGTAAGTTACTTTCATACTTTATTCTTAAAAAAAAAAAAAAAGACCCTATACTTGGAAATCTTCGGACAAATGTCAAATACTTCAGTTTGAGTCATTGGTAGGAAATAATAAAGAGGTTTTAAAGTGATATTTATGTAGGTTTAAAGTGTTTTATTTATCCATCCAATAAATATTCACTGAGCAGAAAGTCTAAATCTTTCGGCTTCTGACGTAAGAGCAATGTCTCCCACACTGCCGACGGTGAAGCCTTGAAGGGGAGGAGAATGGAGCAGAGCTGCTGACATCACTCCCATGAGCCGGAGAGCAGCTCTCCTCTCTGCTCATTACGACGCTAAGGAAATGGCAAATCCTGAGCTTAATTATTCACAACTAATATTATCTGTAACTTGAGTAATTTTATTATGAAACTAAATTCCCTTCCTAGCTAATTCCATAATTGTTTGCCTCATTTCACCTCATTTCATAAAGGATAAATACTTGGCCCAAGATCAGTTGCCTCTCATTTCCCTTCAAAACCTTTGGAACTGAAGTTCCATTCCAGAGGGAGTCAGACACCATTACCTCCTCACATATTAGAGACGGGATCAACGCACAATGCTTCTTGCAGCAGAGAAAAGTGCTTAGCTGAAAGGGGAAAAAAAGAAACGTTTATTTCTCTGAGGAGCTCTTGGTTCCTTTGGGGAATTCCTGAGAAAACCCGGGAGAGGAGAGTCAGACGCAAGAGGATGTCCGCACTGGTGTTACGGGGGAAGTGTGGAATGAGCGGGTGCGGCAACCTGTGATAATTACCTTCTCCTCTCATGTCATTTTAAAGGCTTAAGTAGCAAAAATGAGGGAATCATTTATTGGTTACTTCATCCAGCAAATATTTATGGAAAGCTTCATATTTTTCCAAGAATTGGACCTGAAGGATGAAAATACATGTTCTTTGACTTCAAAAATTTCTGCGTCTAGAAGGGGAGAAGACTTGTGCACCCCTGACTGTTCCAGGAGCCGCAAAGGGATGCCAGCTGTCCGTGCAGGCGGAGGGGCCATAGTTCCTGGTGGGAAACTGACTTTGGTGGCCTCCATTGGTTGTGGAAGAGCAAGGCAGAATTTTTTTTTTTTTTTCCCCAGAGAAAGGGAAAGCTCATGTCTGTCTCAATGTATGAAGCTCTACAGGAAGACAAGGTGACGGGTTGAATGGGCTCAGGGGTGTGGGGGCAGGTAAGCAGGAGGGACGTGGCTGGGGAGTCTGGGGGTCCTTCCAGACCAGCCTGGGTCTCTGGTCCTTCTCAAGTCCTCTTTAGTGACTGCATTAGAGACAACCAGAAAACACTCTCTGTGTCACAAGAGAAAAGCACAGCAAACGACCCTTGGCCTCACACCTCTCTGGCTGGGACCTGGCCTGGTCTTATTTCCAAGTGGTTCTGAGCTCTGCAGCGATGGGCACGGCTCGGGCCCGTCTTGCACGCCCGTCACACGGAACACGCGCGGCTCTCTGCTTTGTGGCGAATCCATGCTAATTCAAGCCTTTTACAAAGGCGTTAGTTTTTTGGTTTTGTTTTTTGTTTTTTATCTTAAATTTTTAAATTTAAATTTAAATTTTTTAAATTTTAATTTTAAAGCTTTAATTTTTACATTCGGCTTTAATTCAAGCCAATTACAGTTTGCCATCATTCCCTAGTGGGCATGCGCGCAGCTCCCTCGAAAACCCGGGGAGAGTCCCCATCTGTAGCAGGCAGTCGTCAGGACACAGCAAGGCGGGGACACAAGAATGTCATTTTCTTCATTAGTTTCTTTGTTTGTTTGTTTTTTTAAATCAGGAATTATGAATTCACGTGTATTTTGATCTTTGGAATTTAGAAATATTTAGAAGAAACACAATAATTTTAGGGTCCCCGACTCAGTTTATTAAATTTTAAAGCTGATTCCAGTGCAAAATTTTTAGCAAAGAAAAACATGAACCTGACTTAGAACACAGTTTACCAAAGGGTGGTTTGCAAGACAGCTAGTATCGGATTGAAATAATGAGCTTGCTAAAAATTCTCATTTCTAGACTCTTCCTCAGACCCAAGGAAGTAAGACTTCTGATGCCAGGGCCCAGAATAATGAGTTTTAACAAATGTTCCTACAGTCTTTATGCCCCTGAAGTCTTCGAGGCCATTTGTCTAACAGGCCTGCTCTGAGTTTATTGAACGTTACCAATGTTTAGATGCTCAAGAGTTTACATGTCGCTGGTGGCTGTGGTCACACAGCGTATACACGTAGGCAGACGGTTATAGGTCTGCTGGGTCAGAGCCCACAGCCTTCACGGGAACTGGAGCTTGGCTTAACACAATACTGCCGTGCAGTGGTCACGGCCTGAAACCCCAGAACACCTTCCAGGGGTTCTGCAGGAGCCCGCGGGGGCACCTCCGCTAGCCGCAGTTTGGCATCTCCACTGTGCGTCCGGCCCTGGTGTGTAGAGACTACAAACTCAGACAGAAGGAAGTTACATGTCAGAGATGCTCTAGCATCCCAGAGGTCCACCTGCCCTAGCAGGACGCAGGCAGGACTCGCTGGCGCTGGTGGTGGTGGCGTCCAGGCTGCTGCGTCTTCCGTGACAGGTGCGTTCCTGGACATGGGTGGCCATGGGGGTTAGGAAAACACGTATCTGGATAAAACACTGCGTTAGCATCTTACCGCAGAGGCTTCTGTGACAGGAACACTCTGTGTCCATGTGTGGATTTGGATTTTCATGTGTAAAATTCATCCACCGAAGATGCTGACACAGAGGAGAGACGTTAGCTCCCCCGATGGGCTGAGCTAACTGCTGGGGTTTCCCTGAGATGAGAGCTCCTGCCTCTCTCAGCCTGGGGCCCATGCAGAACACATCGGGCACCTGCTTGTCTGCTGGTGGGTTGGTGTTGGACGGCTCACTGAAGGGAGCGACCTGGAGGGTTCCTTACAAACCTAGGAGGTTAGGATTCTGCTGAATTATTTGTGGCAAAAAGTCCTACTACTAAAAGTAGTTTTATCCAAAAGCCTGTTTATACTGTGGGTCACCAACGAAGCAGTGAAATCAGTGCCTCAGTGAAGCCAAAGGTTTGGAAACATGACCTACAAAGCCTCTTCTCACTGGGACTCCAGGCTCAAGGACACGAGGGTCTGTCTCCAGCCCCGGAGATTCGGCTCTGTTATTCCTGAGTGGGGAAGGGCCCCCGTGTGTGCGCGAGCACCTGTGTGATGCCAGCTGCTTTTCGGGGCCAGGGGGCTGTGTGGTTGAGCTGCCCCTGGTTCTCCCCTCTGTTCCCCTTTGGGGTCAACATCACACATTTATGGAATAGCTAACTGTGCTGAAGAGGGTAGTTTTGACCACGGAAATGAGTTTTTCTCTTTGCTCAGAGTTAATTGGCCATAAGGGGCCCAGGTCTCTATCTTGGTCTTATTAACTCCTTCTTTTAACAAAATGACCCAGCTGACCCATGTCTAGAGCCACCGTCCTCATCCAATGGTGAGATGAAAGTCATGTGCAGGCTCCTTGCTCATTAACATGTACATCATCATGCCTGGAGTTGGGGAGGCCGCTGCTCTAGGTGGGGGGTGAGGGTGTGCAGGAAAGCTTCTGAGGTTCCTTCTGGTTTGGCACCTGCATTTGTGAGTCAGGCCTGTGGATCTCAAGGAGGAAATTATAGGGCAAGTAAAAGCATGTAATTGCATGCCATTTGATGAACACGATGCCATGGGTGAGGGTGTGGCAGAGTCCGCAAACATTAATTGAGCCTGACCTTGAAGAGCCCACTTATACACAGGACGGTTACTTCCTAAGGAATGTCAGTAACCTGGAAGGGCTGAGCAGCCTGAGACCCACGAGCGGAGGAGCAAAGTTTGATGGAAGTGTCTGGGGGGAGTGGCCATAGGGCAAGAGCCCATTCCTTCATTCATTCATTTGTCCCCTATTTGCTGAGTCTAGGTTGGCTCACATGTGTGATCCCTGCCTCTCTCATGAGAATCTGGATTTCCCATCAGCAAGGTTTGTCCATGTTCGCAATGACCTGTGTTCAGTTCCTCCTGCCACAGCTGGAACTAGAATTAACGACTCTTCGCTAAAAGAAGGCTTTTAGCGAAGGGGTCACCTGGGTGGCCTGGTCTTTAAGTGTCTGCCTTCTGCACAGGTCATGATCCTGGGCATTGAGCCCCTCATTGGGCTCCCTGCTTCTCCCTCTCCCTCCGCCCAGCTCCCTGCTTGTGTGCTCTCTTTCTCTTTCAAATAAATAAATAAAATATTTTTAAAAGGGATTTAAATATCTGAATGGCAAATAAGGACATCATTACAACGGTTACAAGTGCAATGAAGGAGCAGTGCCTGACCTGATAAGGAGGTCTATCAGGTACTTGATGACTCAAACCAGGACGTCTAGTGACTTCTTACATATGCTGAAAGCCTGTCCACCTTTCAGCATGTTGACACGGTCACTCAAGTAGCCGATGCTCGCCTAGCACTGTTAAAGATCTATGAGACATAGCAGGAGGTGCATTCAGGTAGACCACAAGTAGGCCTCAGACACCTGTCCTGTTCGAACTCTCCAGAGGCATGGGACCCCTTCTCATGTAAATGAGTCCATTCCAGGGAACTGTCTTTAAGTTCTTGCATATTGTGGCAATTTCTTCATTTAGAGAGGATCAGACTTATACAGTGAGAGACTTTGGTAATGTTCTAGACACACAGAGGAAGAACGCTAAGAAAGAAACACACTAATATTAATTTGCTAGAGTATAACAGAGTCATAAAAAGGCTCTTCACAGCCATATCCTTCCACTTTATTACTCCAAATGTAGAGTTGCTGGTAATATTATCCCAGATGTTAGCCCTGCCACGCTGTCTGGCATAAGTTGGCCCATAACACTCTTCTGGCTGTAGAATAATGAGGATTCTAAAGATTTAGTCCACCCATTAGGACAGTGTTATAAATAGAGCAATGTCTTAAAAACACACCAAACAATTTTAATGCCCATCTATGCATTAGGGATAGGAAACAAAGGAGCATGCATTTGAAAAGTATTTCACTTTTCTTTTGTAAAGAAAATACCATTTCAGGCATAATATCCATTCCTTATATAGAAGATACTAGAACATAAGTCAAATTTAAGCAAATATCCCTTCCCTTTCCTTTCCTTCCCTGAGCAAATAATAAGTTCTCAGATCTATAAAAGGTAAAACCAGGGGCACGTGGGTGGCTCAGTGGGTTAAGCCTCTGCCTTCAGCTCAGGTCATGATCTCAGGGTCCTGGTATCGAGCCCCACATTGGGCTCTCTGCTCAGTAGGGAGCCTGCTTCCCCCGCTCTCTCTGTCTGCCTCTTTGCCTACTTGTGATCTCTGTCTGTCAAATAAATAAATAAAAGCTTAAAAAAAAAAGGTAAAACCAGCTTTCTCTTTGAACATTGGCTATTTGTAAAGTAGACCTCCATTATAGTTTAAGTACAAAGATAAGCGGGAGGGCGTCTTTAAGTGTAGACAGATGCAGGCATTCGATAACACACAGTGTTGTTTGTCACACAAGGGTTAACAGGCCCTCTACAGCCTGTTAGTCATTGGCACAGTGAACGAAAGCAGCAGGGGGACACGCTATGTCACGCAGAAGGGACTGAGAGTACAGATGGAAGCGAGGCTGTTAGCATCTGACCTGGAGATGCCTCCTCACAGGGGTCCTTATCAGTGGAGGAGGGAGACAGGAAAGCCGGAATCAGAGAAGCAGATGCACAGCGGAAGCCGCGTTCCGAGCGATGGGACCCCCGGCTTTGTGGAAGGAAGGGGCCGTGAGCCAAGGAGTGTGGGTTCTGGGGTCTGAATATTTGTGTCCTCCCAAATTTGTATGTTGAGACCGTAACCACCAATGGTGATGATGTTAGGAGGTGGGGCCTTTGGGAGGTGTTTAGGTCACAGTGCTTAGCCACCCAGGCGCCCCTGAATCCTTCTCTCAGTAAAGACTCGCTACTTCCAGTTCCAGTCACTGTGCAAGGGACTAAGTGCAGGTAGTTGCTAACACCGGCCAACCCAGATTCACGATGAACTGTGTCCTTATGAACGAACCCCACAGGGCTCCTGCGGTCCCTCCGCTCTGTGGGACGTGAGACGTCTGTGACCCAGCCCGACCCTCTGGCACCCTGACATGGGACGTCCAGCCTCCGAGCAGGGAGCAGTAAGTTCCTGCTGCTGATGAGCTGCTCGGTCTGGGGTGTTTTGTGCCCGCAGCCTGGGCAGACTCAGATGGTGGGCCGCCTCTAGAAACTGGACGAGGCGGAGGAGCAAACGCTCTGGTACAGCCTCCAGAAGGGAACGCAACCCCGCCAGCACCTTGATTTTAGCTCCGTGAGACCCATTTTGGGTTCTGATGTCCCGAGCTGGGAGAGGGGTTTAAGCCACTACCTTGTACTCATCTGTCGCAGCAGAAGCAAGGAGCGAGCGCGGCGAGGCACGGCTGCCCTGCGAGACCGCCGCAACGGAGGCTGCCGCATTTCTTAGAAGCTCCTCATGATTCCCCACCCCACCCCCTTGCCTACTTTCCTTCCGTACTGCTTTGGACTACATATATCTTTCTCCTTTGTTTCTGTTCTCATCGTTCATGCCCCCCCCGCCCCGCCACTGTAAACAAGCTACTGAGATTCTAACTTCGTAAGGAGAGTCAGTACAGTCCGGCTCTCGAACAACCTTAGCTCAGCCGATGTGAAGGATCTTGGACCTTTTCTCTGGCACTAACAGATCATGGCGAGTTTATGACTCTTGGATACCCTCAATCGATTGCTTCTCCCTAAACAGAGCTTCTAGAGCTACAAGTGTCCCTGGGGGTAGAGAGGAGATCTGGCGGGACAGGCCCCTGGGAAGAGTGCTCCTAAATGCAGAACCTGCGCTCCAGAGCTGGGCGTGGAACATCTGCCTTTCCGCCTTAGCGGAGACGGCACGCCGGTGCAAACCCTCCCGCCCGAGGACTGCGGGGCCACACTGCGGTCTAGGACCTTTCGGCCAACCCATGGGAATGAGACACTGCTGCCCTTTGTCCTGCGTGCAGATCAGTTCCGTGATGCCACCCTCATTTTCATACTGTACCATTTTAACACCCGACAAATACTTTCATACAGATACTACTCTCTCAGATGATTCAACAAATCGTTCAAAGATGAAACCAGGATAAAATCATGTTGATGAGTATGTCCTTATTGACAGTTTCAAAGAAACATCATCTTACAGAATAACCAGCACCTGCTGTGGAGGTCGGGATGGTGGTTGGTGATCTCCCCATCAGTGGGGGCTGACAGAGACCCACAGGGAGAGCCCGAGCAGGGCCCCAGCCGTGCAGGGGAGAGCTGCCAGCCCAGGCACACAGTCCCAATGACGTCCCCAGATCCCACTCAGACCCCTGTACTCAAGCACTTGCTCCAGAGTACACATGCTTCTGGAAGCCAAAACCCCACTAGCAACCTCTTACTTCTGAAAGTCAGCCAATTGGGAAGAGCCTTACGCCAATAAACTCATCTCTGGGCACCAGCCAAACGGCTAGTGGACCCCCTTTCTGCAGCCTCTGCCAATCCGCCCCCCCCCCAAGCCCCGCTCTATGAAGATATCAGTCTACTTTGCTCAGGGGACGTGTGTCTGAGGGCGCAGATCTCCCTTGCCTCAGTAAGTAATAAATTCAGTTTTCTGCTCCTTGACAGCTAGGACCCAGGGCAGGTCTGCTGACTTTTGTCCCTTCAGAGACAGCAACTGGCATACATATGTGAACAAAGGAGGTCAGAAGAGAAGAACCAGAAATCAGAAGAGAGAATGATTAGAATAAACCTCCCATTGCTGAAGTGTGCCCTGGGTTGGGTCCCGGCATGCCACCGAACAATTACTTCTAGTGACTCTATTTAGGGAAATGAAAATCTGTGAATGTGTATTTATATCAACTTTAATAATGAAGTCCTAAAAAAAGTGCACGAGGTTTCTTATTTCCCGTACTAAACGTAAAATCTAATAGTCAGATTGCCGTGCCAAATTTCAGTTTGGCTTTGGGTAAATGTTGGCTACTTATTCATTCATTACAAAATAAAGATTGGATTTATGTTTTGTTTTTCAATGTGGCTGGGCACAGCCCTGGGTAGAGATTGCAGAACAGCAAGCTGGGAAGGGTGGGGACACAGGACCGGCACACTGAACGGGTCACTGGATGGCCAGTAGGAAGATGTTTTAAGCACTGTTCAGGTTATATTGTGTTCAGTGCGTCTGATGGAAATCTCCAACTGTTGCCCTGCGTGGTAAGTCGGTTAAGCCTCTGACTCTTGGTTTCAGCTCAGGTGGTGATCTCAGGGTCCTGGGATGGAGCCCCGTGTTGGCTCTGCAAGGAGTCTGCTCAAGATTCTTGCTCCCTCTCCCCCGACCTCTACCCCTCCTCTTGCTCATGCTCCCTCTCCCTCTCTCTCTCTCTAAAATAAGTAAATAGGGGTCCCTGGGTGTCTCAGTCAGTTAAGTGTCTGCTTTAAAAAAAAAAAAATAAAGTTTAACCTTATGCTATGGAAAACTACAATTCAAACCATAACACAGCATTTTACAATCAACGGATTGTCAAAATTAAGATTTCTGTTAGCTATCAAGTGCTGAATATGTCCAACATAGAAACGTTACACATTACAAGTAATTTTTTATAGACTCCGGTCATGATCCTAGAGTCCTGGGATGGAGTCCCGAGTCTGGCTCCCGGATGGGCAGGGAGTCTGCTTCTCCCTCCCCTACTCTTGTGCTCTTGTTCACCACTCATGTTCTCTCTCTCTTTCAAATAAATAAAGAAATCTATAAATAAATAAATAAAATATTAAAAAAAAAGAAAGAAAATCTCCATTGTGGCTCCTTCCTCTTCTGCTGTGTTCTAACTGTAGTTTGAATGTGGTCAGCTTCTTCTCTGCACGTGGAAGCCACAGCCATCTACATAACGTGGACACATTGGCACTGCTGAGGGACTACAAAGAAATGAAAAGATTAAATACTATGTTGCAATTATGGACAATGTGGTTTATAAATGTAGCGTGATTTTTAGTGCCGTGGACTTCTTGCTTTCATGTAACAGTACCACAGAGTGCTCGTTTGTTTGAGTTAATGGTATTAACAATTAGGGGTTTGGTTGTTTAGTGAAGAGACAAACAAAAAAAGTATCACAGAAAACCAGTGATCATCTAAATCAATGTGATTTTCCCAAGGATTAGATTTTTCTGTGTGATTCCCTTCTGATTCATCCTTAGCCTTAGCCGTGAATTGTTCTGTGTTGCACAAATCGCTCTGTAGCCCCGTGCTCTACAGTATGGCTATCGATGTGGAACAGAAGAGAAAACAAAGTGGGAGGGACAGTAAGTATCACCCAGTGTCTGGGAGGCAGAAACTTTCCTTTACATTTTTAAGTCAAATATGACACCAAATAGGATACCAATTATTTTGTGTCTTATGAAAAACATCTTTACCTTTAAATGAAGTTTATCTGGGGGACGGCAGAGTCCCAGACTGCGCGGCAGGTCTCAGGCAGGGCTGGGATGGGCGAGAACAGTGGGGTATAGAGGAGAACAGTGGGGTATAGAGGAGCACTGAGGTCTCTAAGTGGCCTTCACTCAGCGCCACCTGTACACAAATCTGTCCGTTCCATCTGGGACTCTGCTTTGTCACTAGGAGCTGGTGCACATGCATTCACGGAAGCTGGACAGCAGGCAGTAGCTGGCTAGGCCTGGGAGGTGAGGGCAGTTGCCGCCATGTCTGATTCTTGGAGCCAGGCACACGGAGGCCTCATGACGCGCACCAGCAGGTGTCAAGTGGGAGCCAAAGAGAGTGAATGTCTGGCTGAGATGTGAGCCCACCCACGGGAGCAGTCCCGCTGAGCAGCCTCACTGGGGACCTCACTGTAGAGGTCAGGGTAAAGTGTACATTCACTGGCTCCTGAGTAGGATCACTGACGTCTGGTCCCTAGGTCCCTTCAGAATTTGTGTGGCTCAGCCTGTGCCACCTAGTACACAGAAAGTTGCCTCAGTGTCCCCATCCCACCTTCTGCCTCTGCAGAACTCACAGCATCACTGGGGGGAAGGGGGCAGGTTGGGCACTGAGGGAAAGGAGAGCCTTCATCTCAGATGATGCCTCATGCCTGGTCTCCAGCATTCTCCCCTCAGCTGGCCCTGCTGTGTCTTCTCCGCCACGGGACAGACACTTCTCCAGAGGCATCACCCGCCAAGACAACACACTGACTTGGCCAACTTTTATGCTAAAATGCATTCAAGTGGATCAACGCCTTTCACATAGACAGAAACTGGGAGACCCTAGAAGAAAACATAGGGGAGAAGATCTTTGACATTAGTCTCGGCAATTTCTTCAGTACGGTGCCAAAAACACAGGTGACGAAACCCAAGATAGACCAATGAGACCACAGTCAACTCAAGAGCTTCGACAAAGGAAACAATCAATAAGTTGAAAAGGCAGCTTACTCGGTAGGGGAAAATAGTCCCAAACCATACATCTGATAAAAGGTTGATATCCAAAATATATGAAAACTCAAAATACTCAATAGCAAAAATGCAATAACGCAGTTAAAAAGTATACAAAGAACCTGTATAGACATTTTCCCAAAGACAGCATACAGATGGGCAAAAGCTCTATGACAGGGTGGTCAGCATCAATGATCATCAGGGAAGTCCAGACCCAAACCACTGTGAATTATTGCCTCACACCTGTCAGGATGGCTATTATGAAAAAGACAAGATCAGAAATGTTGGTGAGGATTAGGGAAAAGGGAGCCCTTTTCACTGTCCGTGGGAATGCGAACTGGGGCAACCACTCTGGACAATAGAATGGTGGTTCCTCAGAAAACTAAAAATGGAACTGCCGTACGAGCCAGCCATCCCATTTCCAGGCATACATCCAGAGGAACTGAAATCAGGATCTTGAAGAGACATCGTCATGGCTGCCAACCCGTGTTCATTGCACCATGATTCACGAGAGCCAAGACATGGAAGCAACGTAAGAGTCCGTCGACAGATGAGTCCACAAAGATAGATAGATGATGACAGATAGATAGAAAGAGAGAGAGAGAAAGATACAGATACGATATAGACACACCCACACACTGTGGCGTGTTATGCAGCCATGAGAAAGAAGGAGATCTTGCCATTTGCAACAACATGGATGGACCTCGAAGGCATTACGCTAAATGAAATAAGTCAGACAGAGAGACAAATAGTGTATGACCTCACTTGATGATGGAATCGTAAAAAGCCAAACTCGCAGGAAAAGAGAGTAGACTGGTGGCCATCAGGGGCTGGGCTGGGGCAGGGGATTGGCGAGGTGTTGTTTCCTCGGTCAAACTTTCAATCAGTAGTTGAGTAAATTCTGAAAAGGCAAAGCAAGACATAGTGAGTACAGTCAACAATACCGTATTATACGTATCGAAGTTGCCAAGAAACTAGATTGTAACCGTTCTCAGCACAAAGACTACACGGTAACTATAGCGTGTGATGGAGGTGTCACCCACTAGGAGGGTGGCGATCACATTGTAGTTTACGTGAATCAAACAACACATTGCAGACCTGAAGCTTGCACAGTGTGCTGTGTCAATTCTGTCTCAGCTAAAAAACTAAAAAATATAGTGCATTCAGATATAGCTCGTACTTTAGACAATGTGAGGAAGAAAACATGTGCATTCAAATATTAAGCCCAGCAAAATGCTCTTACAGATCCCTGTAACTTTTCCTGTTAAAAGTCCAGTTTCCCTGGACTTTTCCAAAGTCCAGGCTTGAAGGACACTCCCATATCTGGCTAGTCCTTTCTCTGCTCAACAAAGATCCCTGACTTCGTCCATTACCACAGCTCTTGGGAGATGGGAAGTTTGCTTGTTACCTGGAAGAAAAGAGCATTCTTTGAAGTATTTAAGTACTACTGGAGCTATAGGGTGTCCGTGGTGCTGATTAGTTGTCACACATGGGCCCTCCTCATTCAGAGACTTCATTGCCAGCTCCCAGCACAGACTGCTAACAGTCTCTGGAGTCTGCGTTCGGTGACAGCAAATGCCTGTGTGAATGGAAATAAAGACGCGTACAGCTCCAGAGGAGGCTGGGCACCCATGCTGATGCACACGCTCAGGGAGGAAGAAGGAATAAAAAGCCAACTAGAAAGACAAATGGACACAGAGACAATGGGTGCCGATGAGAAGTTTGGCATGAGCGAGATCCACGTCAGCTTAGTGGGGAAGCCACCAAACGGAGCCCAGGAGGGGTCAGGCACAGAGAATTACCCATGAGCCAAGCAGTTAATAAAAGTGGCTGGTACACATATGGATTTCATGAAGGTTTATGCAATTCTAAGGTGGCCTGCATTTATAATAGGTTTGTAGATGCCCCTGAAATGGCTTAACAGGGAAGAGATGCAAAAGCGGGAAAATACAAGGAACAGATGGAAAGCAGTAAACAGTATAGCCCTTGTGTTCCCCCACCGAGACTGCATCCTGGCCTGGACCCTGAGCCCACCTCCCTTCTGCAAGAGGTCATGCAATCTCTGTCCTCCTAGTGAGTCTGGAGCAGTCCTCACTGGTCATGTCCCATTTTGCAAACCATGGCTGGTGCATTCCGACTCTGCTTTCTATGCATCAAAGTGCTCCAAAATTAGAGCAGTATTTCTATCTTCACATTGATTTTTTTCCAAGGCATGTTTAAAATTATGTTGCCTGTTAACTTGTTTGTACAAATAGGCAAAGAAAATCCCCCAAATCATTCCACGTGGTTGAGGATTGATGAAACATGTGGCCCGGAAAAATACTTCCTGTTGGGAAAAAAAAAAAAAAAAACAGAAAAGAAAAGAAAACAGGCACCCTACTTATAAATTGCCATTACAGCACACGAAGTCCGTTTAACTCAATTTAGCAACTAAGTCAATGTTTAGGCAAGCCGTCACGCCGGTGCCTTATTCAAATCCCCGTGGCTCTGGAGCGTCTGAGGTGGAAAGAAGGTTAAACCGCGTATCAGCCACGGAAGAAAGCTGAAAGGATGTGCAGCCCAATTAGGCCCTCAGCCCTGCTCTCGCTCGTAAGCACTTGCTCCTTGATTCCCCCAGGAGCGTCCCACCAGGCAGCTCGAGTGGACCGGGGAGCACCTTCCATGCAGCGTGGGAGCCTGGGGTCTGGCCGAGCCCTTCTGGGTGAGAGGCAGCCGCTCCTCTCTATTAATCATCGCCCGGCCCTCAGCACCCGGGACTGACTCCGACTCCCCTGGCCGCTATATCGACAATATTCCCTGTTGATTTCCTCATTTTCTCAGCCAAGGCTGGACTGACCTCTTTAAAATTCGTTATAAACGTCAGTAATTGCCGCACCCAACTTCAATTCATTACTTTCCCAGGCCTCATGTATTTTGATGATATGAAAGTTGACCACATTTACATGCAAATTGAAGTTTCATATTAATAAGGGCCAGTGAAAGGAGATCTCATGGTAATGCTCCATTATGACTTTTAAATACATTTGCCCATGTCTCGGCCGGCATTAGCATGGTCAGACCATGAGGAAATCATGTTGGTCTGATTGCAATTTTGTTTTCCAATTGAAAGTACAATTTCATCAGGTTTCCCTGTCATTTCTAATAATGACTTAAGTTTGCTCGCTAAATTGGAGAATTTCTCGTGCCTTCAGATGGGCTAGGAAAAGGTGAGGTGACAGTCGGTTCCGCGTGAAGTGCCTCACCGGGCGCGGCCGCCCTCTGTCCCCCGGGGCTCCTTTGGCGGCAGGAGTGGCAGCGAGGAAGGCCCCACGAGGCAGGGACTGAGAATCTCCGCACATCGACTTTCCTCCTCCAGCTCCGAGAGCCTAACAACACTGCGTTGGCTCAGACACCTTTCCCTATAACCATCAGAGGCTGCTTCCCTTTCCCAAGTCCTGGGCGGGTGGTCTCTGTCGCCGTCCATGTGCTTGTATTTTGTAGCACGGAGGAGCCGATCAGTTCTCTCCCCTCCAAGGGGATTATCTGTAAGAATCAGGAACAGGGTCATGCATTAGTGTCCTGAGTAAGACTCTGAGACCTAGAACCCCATCAGAAACGAATCCGCGGTAATAGTGTTTTTCTGACTGACTCCCCGTTAAATTGAATGTGGGCTCTGCGCCTACAGCCAACCCCGATCCGTCAAGAGGCTGAAAGAGAGTCTCTGGTAAGATCCTCGCCCAGTGGAGCAGAAGACACTCAGTGAGAACAGATTCTAGATACAGACATTCCCTGTCATGCTAGAACAATCCCTGAGCTTTTCCACGACTCAGTTTCCATGGTTGTGCATTTCACTGGCCTCTAGACTTTCTCCGGCTCCGCTAACTTGCAAGGCTAGGCCAGCGCTGACATCTGTTTCTTGTGAATGATGATTCTGACGCTGGGTGATATTTTGGGTAAACACTCACACTTGCCTGCTGTCCATTAAGTAGACTCTGGGCACGTCACCTGATGCAGATGACACAATAACCTTCAGTCAACAAATTCCTGGTGCGTTCAACCTTTATCTGATTTATCTCAGCATAGATAAGACCCTGCTGGCAGATTGAAGATGAGAAAAGCCACAGAGGGAACAATAGGATTCTCCAGTCTCTGGTCAGTAAAGGACGTACCCCGGGAACGTCAACATCAACACCCTCCGTTCTCCATCACTCCCCGTGGCAGTCTAAAGATAAGCCCAGTGCATTTTATAAATAAGTCTGCGATTCACAGAGAGCCAGTGACACACACATACAATGACTATTTATATAAAAACAGAGAGAGGATTGCTTGTCAGTTGACTGGTTTCTGGTTTCAAAGTCAGGTTAAACCCAATATGTATGGTATTGTTTATTTTTTTTTTAATCTTAGTAATTTCAAAAGCATTCCGAAGAAAATATGAGATAGGTGGTGCTCAACAATGATACTCGATCTGGGCAAAGATGGAGTGTGGCCCGTAGCGCTGGAGGCAGAGAACAGCTCAAACACTGATTTGGTTTGACAACTGATGTTTGATTAATGATAAATGCTTGATGATTAATACAATAAGTGTTTGGTACCAGAAGCAGAGGCCCACCTGCCGCTGTGTGGACAGGTGGTTTTCATGGGATTGCTCAAACAGTGGTTCTAAACTTTGCTTTGGGCCACTAACTGAAAACCTGATGAAAGCCATGGATCACCTCTCCAGGGCAGAAACCTGCACACTCACAAACCCAGCTACTTAGTGTGTTGTTCCAAGACGTGGGAGCAGAATCATGGCCCGCCAGGAAAAGTCTCTCTCCTGATCTCAGCACCTGTGAATGTATCTGGTACATGGCAAAGGGAGGTAAAATTTGCAGAGGGAGCTAAGGTTGTTAATAAACTGACCTTGAGATGGGGAGATTAGCCTGGATTATCCGGGTGGATCCAGTGAAATCATAACAGTACTTAAAAGTGGAAGAAAAGGCAGAGATCAGTGAAAGAGATGTGAGATCAGAAGCAAGTGGGTGTGACAGAGTGTGGGAAGACTCTCTGACTACAGAGAAAAGGGCTGTCATCCCGGGAATGTCCTGGGCTCTAGAAGCTGGAAAAGGCAAGAAAATGGATTTTCTCTCAGATTCTCCAGAAAAGAATACAGCCCTGCTGACACGGGAATTTTGCTCCATTGAGAGCTGTGCTGGCTTTCTAACATAGAAACTGTAAGATTTTAGATTTGCGTTGTCAGTTTAAGACCCAAAATATACAGTAATTTGCAGTAGTACCAACAGAAAATTAATACAACTCTTCAAGGTCCATCCAATGAACACTTTCTTGAGGCCTCAACAGCGTGTAGATGTGGTGAAACCTTGCAAACACAGCGGACTGTGGTAAGCAAAACCAGGCATTCCCGGGAGGACGGAGAGTGCTGGGTGGCAGCCGGCGCAGTGTGAGGCTGGTCCCCATGGAGGAGCGGGCCTCCTGTGGGGGGAACCCACACGTGGGAGGGAAGGATGAGTCGTTCCATAACTCACCCCGGTCATCTGGGGGCACAGAAAATGCAAAGGGAGGTGTGTGAAAACCGGTTTTGCAATTACCTGAAGTGAGAACAGCCGAGCTGTAATGGAAGCTTCACTGTGCCCGGCTCAGTTCTAAGTGTTTGCACTCAACACCCTTTCGGAAGTTGCTCGTGACTTCGTGTTTTCCGTTGGGCAGACTGGGTTGGACAAACCTTATCTGGGACCACATGATCAGTGTCTGGGGGAGCGGCGTGAACCCCAGCTGCTTTCTTCCGTTCTTCGCTCTCAGCTCATGCTCCTGGTTCATCCGCCAGCACTGGCTGCTACTTCTTGGTTTTTCCTAGCCACCTTCTCTCTGTCCGATCCCTAAATCCCGGGAGAGCCGAAGCTGGATACCAAGTCTTCTTCTCTAACAAGCGTTTCTGCCTGTGGGATTGGGTCCACCCCTGGCTTCATCGCCATCCAGAGGACGAGCTGCAGCGTCAAAGCCAGCTCACTCAGGGGTCTCCGTCTGGGCACTGACAGGATGACTTAAGTCCTGTCCCGCCCCCTGCTTCTCCCCCCAGAACCCCCACTTCCAGGAAGCCCGCTGCCTCTCACCAATTCCTTATCTTAAGGATCTTAGAAATAAGTTTGCTTTTCCATCTTTGCCCTTATTTTATGTTGTCACACACAAAAACTGCCAGAGATGATTTTGATTCCCGCAGTGCCCCCCACTTCCACTACCCACAGCCCTTCTTCACCCAAGCCTATGGGGATGCGTGGTCCCATTCTGGCTCCTGTCCTGTCCATTCTCCATTCAGCATGTGGAGCCATCATCTGAAATCAATCCAATTGTGTCACTCCTCTGCCTAAAATCATCCAAAACTAAACCAGAAACCAAACCTCTGCTCTCTGTCTGCCTCCTCCCATGACCTCCCAGCATCCTCTTGGGTCATGTCTACTGTCATCGGCTCCCTGCCCCCCCCTCACCTCCAGGACGTCTGCTCACTCTCAGTGTCTTAGTGCAGGGGAGGGGGTGCCTCTGCCTAAAATGCCCCCCCTTGTCTTCCTGAGTCTTTCTCCTCGTTTAGGCCCCTCTTCAGATGTCACCTCCCCAGAGAAGCGTCCATGGTTCCTCCGTCTCCAGTAGCCCTGCCCACCTCATTGCCCTCCCTGCTTGTTTTCGTTGGTTGTATACATGAGACCACGTGACCTCTTTCCTTCATTTGCCCCCTCATCAGGTTCCAGGTGGCTCTGCCGCGCGGCTGGCTCCCGGAGGGGAACTGGTCTAACTTCTCCTCTGCTACAGCTGAAGCCCGGCTCGCGCACAGGGCTCAGTCCATACTGTGGCGCGCTGTCGGTGCGCTGCTAGCACACGTGCGCACCTACTGATGACTTTGCACGGCACCGCAGTCCCTCTGAAGAGCGTGCATGCAGTTGAAGGCGTCCAGCAGAAACGGTTCTCCGGGAGCCGGTGTGAAGGTTGAAATGTGACTAGGAATAGAACGGATGAAAATCGGTCACTGTCTCTGCGCCTCTGTCACGCTCTGCCCTCCCTCGGACGCCCCTCCACGCCCATCTGCAGATGCAGTGCGGCCGCTCTGCAGTGTCCGTGTGGTTTCCTCTGCTTCTCCCAGCTCACGGCCCTCTTCCCGTCCAACTCACAGATGGGGTCTTTGGGGTCCCACTCACCTCCACCCGCATTTGTAGCCAGATTTGCCGTTACTCTAGATAGCAGATCCTGTGTACGAAATCCGTCACAACCCACCCTCTGGCTGATTAACTGTCCAAGAGTCACTCACTGTATATTTAGGGATTCAATCCATCAGTTAATTGATTAATCATTTATGATGACATGCAGCCTCCAGACAGAGAGTGGCCGACGGCCCCCGCGTGCCCGGACTGTTCAGTTTTAGCAACAATTGTTCTGCATTCCAAGCAGCGCGGTCCGTCCGGGGCCGATCCGGAACTGCTGGTCGCCCTGAAGACACAGGACCCGAGTGACACCACGATGCACTGTGTCCGCCCAAAAGCCGACAGTAGCCGCCTTGTCATTCAGGAGACTCAGAAATGGGATGTTCTGCACATTTGAAATGATTTTCCGACTGATGATCCTTTTTCCCAGGAATGGAAATGGTCTTCCTCCCTGGAAAAATGGTATTTCACCCCTTCTGGGTCTGAATAAGCCACCGACAGTGAATGGTACTTTGTAGTAAGTCAGATAACAGAAGAGTCACTCTAAGAACGGTTCGGCTTATTTTCCTTCTTTAAGTTTGTGCTAGAGATGAGAAGCAAGGCCCGGCCGCACACGGAGAGAATTTCGGCACCTCTTCGGCTCATTTCGGGGGCTTTAATTCTCCTCTTTTTGTCATGGTCGGGTGCTCAGAAGACGGCTTTCCCAAGGCGCCAACGACTGATGTGAGCAGAGCAATTGCCCCTCAATCTCTCTTCCACCTTCTTTCCCCTAAAGCAGTGTAAAGCTTTCTTTAAACAAACAAACAAACAAACAAAAAGTCTTAATCAGAAGAACAATTTATAGAAACAAAACCAGCAGCTCAGACTGAAGTGGGCAGTGGGGTGGCCAGACCCCAGCCCCTCGCCCTCCCAAACAGTGCCGGTGGGTGTGGGGAGGGAGGGGATCTGGCCCCGCTGCAGCCCCCCGCCCTTCTCCACCCTCACACCGACAGCATCTGGGGAGGGTCTGGGCTGGGGGAGGGGGGCAGTGTGCGGGGACACAAGGTCTTTTCCGGCTTCTGAATTGTCTGTACCTTTGATGGCAGAATCAGGGCATTCCAAGCAGAAACCCCACAGGGTGGAGAAACATCTTGACTATTTTTGTTTTTGTTTTTGTTTTTGTGCGTCTACTCTCTTACCTTGAACTCACCCGCTCACACAGAACAATGTAAAACTTATGTCACGGCTTAAAGCACAAGGAAGAATAGCGGGTCTCTGAGAATACTGTCAGTCTAACGCCCCCGACCAAGGGAGGTTTCCTTTACTGGGGTAATTTAGGAGATGGAAAATACCCTGAACAGTCATTCTCCTGGGCCAGATGTACCACTGAGTCACAAAACTAAAAACCCACTGTGCACCACTTTCAGACTCAAGTCCTTTCATGTCCGTTACCTCGTTCAACATTTATAGCACCGCGGTGAGATGAGCAGTGTGGCTGTCCTGAGCTTCTGGTTCTTTCTGTCCCTCCTTCCCTCCTTCCTCCCTTCCTTCCTTTTTCCCCCCCTTCCTCCCTCTCTCTCCCTTTCTCTCTCTCTTCTTTCCTCCCTTCCTCCCTCCCTCCCACCCTTCCTTCCTTCCTCTCCCTTTCTCTCTTTCTTTCTCTCTCCCTCCCTCCCTTCCTTCTTCCCTTCCTCTGTCCCTTCCTCCCATACGAGACACTGAAGAATAGCAACCAGCAGCAGAGGACTGAGAGCCTGGACTTTGGGTTCATTGTTCCTTTTACTCCAGTACAGGCGAGCAGCTGTAGGACAGGAATATTGTTGGGTCTGCTACCAAGGCAGTTCTGTATCTCCTCACTTGACTTTCCTCCATTCTACGGACCCAGGAGAAAGCCAAACTAGGGCTTCTGGGTTTCCGTTTACTCCAGCTGCCGCTGACATTGGCCATGACAAGTGGAGAGTCTGGTTCATACTCTGCACCTTCCCTGGGGGAAGAAGCAGCTGATTTACATAGTTCTTTGAGTAGAGAATTCAACTTATTCAAGGTCATTCAATTCTATAAAAAAGTAAAACAAAATGTTCTAACCGGTTGTTAAAAAAAATAACTCAATAACTTGTTCCCTGCAAAACTGCACAGGACTATGACTAACGACCTCCTACAGACTACACATCTCCATGTTCTTGTCCACTTTCTTGTTGGTATGTGGCCAGAAGTGGAATTGCTGTGTCAAAGGGTAATTCTGAGTTGACTTCTTTTGAGGAACCAGGATGCTGTTTTCCACAGCAGCTGCCCCGTTTTGTAATCTCACCAATAGGACAGAGGCATTCAAGTTCCCCTTTCTCCATATTCTCACCAGCATTTTTTTCCTTTTTTTTAGTAACAGCCATCCTAATGGGTGTGCACGGTCTCACGTTGTGGTTTCGATGTGCATTTCCCTGATGCCGAGTGATATGGAGAACCTTTTCATGAGCTGTTGGCCATTTGGATGTCATCTTTGGAGAAATGTCTGTCCAAGTCTTTTTTAATGGGCTTGCTTTGTTCCTGAGTTGTAGTTCTTTATATATTTGGATATTAACTCATCATCAAATACATGGTTTGCAACTATTTTCTCCCAATCTCCAAGTTGACTTTTCATGCTGTTAACTGTACCCTTTAATGGATAAGTTGTTCTTTTTTTTTTTTTTTTAATTTTTTGATGACTCTGGTCCTGAAGACCAATGAGTCTATTTTTTCATTTGTTACCTGATGTTATATCCAAGAAATCAATGTCATGAACCATCTTTCCTGTCTTTCCACCTAGAAATTTTAAGGTTTTGTTCTTACATGTAGGTCCCTAACCCATTATGAGTTAATTTTTGTGTATAATGTGAAATAAAGGTCTAATTTCATTTTTTTTTCTGCATGTGGAAATCCAGTTTCCCCAACACCATATGCTGTACACAGTGTTTTCTCCCCCACTGAATGGTTTGGCACCTTCTTGAAAATCATTTGATCATAAGCATGAGGGTTGTTCTGGGTGCTCTGCTCTGCTCCCTCCACCTCGACATCCATCAGTGCGCCACGTCACACCGCCCTGACTGTCACACCCCCGTGGTACATCTGAAATGAGCACATGCGAGACTTCCAAGTTCGTTCTGCATTTTCAAGATCGCTTTGGTGGTTCAGGGTCTCTTAAGACTCCATTTGAGTTTTAGGATGGATTTTTGTAATTCTGCAAAAAGGATTTTTGGGATTTTGGTTGGAACTTCAGTGACTTTGTCCATTGCTTTGGGTAAAGGGCTGACATCTCAAAATTAAGTGTTCCAGTTCTTGAATAGGGGCTGTCTTTCCAGTGACATCTTCAATCTCTTTCAGCAACGTTTTGTAGTTCTTAATGTACAAAGATTTTACCTCCTTGGTTAGGTTTATTCCTAAGTCTTTTATTCCTTTTAGTGCCATTATAAATGGGGTTGTTTCCTTAATTCCCTTTTTAGATGGTTCCTTGTTAGTGCACAGAAACGTAGTTGACCTTTCGCAATGCAGTTGATTTTTCTGCAACTTTGTTGAATTCATTTATTGGCTCCGGCACGTTGTGTTTTCCCACTGTGCAATCTTTTGGGTTTTCTTTATATAAGATCATGTCACCTGTGAGCAAGTCTACTTTGAGAGTCACGAACAAGTATTCGCATTTGTTGAATGTAATCATCAGCATGTCTCACACTATGCAAAAGGGCAGAAACCCTCTTCGTGGGTCATCCTCGGGGGTGGGGCGGTGTTCACCCTGACGTCCTCGCTATTGTGGATCCCTCCCCTGGTGGCGACTGGGCTTATTTTCAAGCGCTGTAAGATAATTTAATGAATAGATTCTATTTCATTCATGGTTTGTATTTATGTGTTTGCTTTGCTAGCCGAAAGCTGACTGCCACGCGCCCACCCTGAAGCGTTTCTGAACAAGCTGAATGATGCACTTTGGCTCTATTTTCCAAAGCCGGGGCCATCCGGCTCTGCGCGCCGCAGCCCCCGCGCTGCTTACCCGGTAGGAATTATTTTCATTGACTCTGTCTGCCCGCTCCCTTCCCGCTTGGAAATGATGAGGAACTTTGCCCAGCTGACAAAGGCTTCTGTATTCACAGCTCCCCTCTGAGACCCGGGTTGCTACCATCAAAGGTCTGCAGTGCACTGCCCTTCCTATAATATTTCAATTTAAACTCTGCCTCACTGCAGAGGCGTCACATCTCATTTGCACTGTGGCCTTTGTAGGAGACAGGGATCGTTACGGGGCGGGCCCTGAGAAAAAACACATTACAGCCGGCCAGGTAGCGGAAGGCACGGAGACGCGGCGGAGGGGCGGCCGCGGAAGGGAGGGTCTCGCCGGGACGAAGGGGCCGCGCGCGGAGAGGGGCCGCCGCCGCCAGCTGTCAGGCTGAGCCGATGGAGTCCTGCACGCTGGCCTCCGGGGCCGCTCCTCGCTCCCCTCCGGTGTTTGCAGGAGGGACAATCCCCCGCGCGTGCGGGGCTGGACGATGCTCCGGTAGACGGATTCCCCTGCTCCTCTCCCACCTCCGTCCTCCGCGCGCACGTGGGTTGGGCCGCGCAGCCAGCAACGCGCTGGGCTCTTCCCCAGGCCCTGCCTTTAAATCGGACTCATTGGTTTGGACAGACCGTCCAGCAAGGAAATGGAAATAATCTTGTGTTTGTTTGTTTTATTTGCTCTCCAGTCTCTGCAGCTCACAGTCTCATAATTTCATTTTGAAAGGAACAACGGTCCTGAAGGTTTGTTCCACTTACTATTAAAACAGGAACAAAGAAGCGGATTAAATCTCTGGTACCGCGGCCTCTCCTGCTCGTCCTCCTTCCAGTTCTTCTGTCCCCTCTTCTCTTTCCTTCTCCCCACCCCCTTCCCACTGTCCTTCCTAATCACAGGCGCAGACATGTGCCCAGGATGTGGCAGTCCCTTTAGGAAGAGTCCCATGGGATGAGGCACAGTGCTCCTGGAGCAGCGCAGCGACGTCTGGACGCAGGCCTATCGCCAGGGTTCTCTGTGGGACGGACTGATAGACATGCAGACTTACAGCTTATTTCTGCAAAACTGTAGATAGTGAAGGGGAAAGAGAGACCGTGTGACGCGCACCTTCCCGCAGAGGCACGTGTTTGAGCTACCCAGGAGCCAACGTGGCCTCAAAGCACACGGTGGATTTGCTGATTACAGTTTTCACCTGCCCGTTATTACAAGTGGCTTTTCAGGTCCCCAGATGCCATGGGGGCCACAGTGCTGGTGACGCAGAACCCCCTTCGCAGGGCAGGTCAGCTCCGCAAGACTAGACCCTGAGTCCGCAGCCCATGGCCGGCATACAGGCTCTGCAAACCTGAAGCTCATGGCCGTCTGCTTCTGAGGGTCTGTGGCCGAGCCGCACCCTCTCCTTGCAGCTCCTGTCAGGTCAGTCCAGGATTTGTTGCTTTGAGTCACTTGCTTTGACTCTGAAGGGTCTAAAGAGATCTTCCTGTGGCTTCTTGGAGCACTGACTGATGGGGCTGCCAGAGGAATGCTGGGGATGGCATTTCCTTCTGTCGCGGCCCAGGTGTGGGCTATTGGTGCAGGGCTCCGGGACAGGGCCCCAAGGCACCACCACCCCAGGCGCCACCACCCTGGGCGTCATCCTGCTCCCTGTTCCTGAGAAGTTCTGGGCACCAAGGAGATGGGGCTGGCTGCAGCCACCCTTCCCACCCAGGCTCCCTCCGGAGGAAGGAGATCTGCACTGCAATTCTCTTGGAACTTGGCCGAGACTGGTGTGTTCCATGCTCGGAGCACATGCCCCAAACACTTCTGTTTCAGGGGCTTGGAGTCTTCCAGCCAAAGCACCCTCCTCTGCCCCCCAACAGTCTCTGACCTGAATCTTGCCTGGACTGCGTATCGAGCGAGCTCCGCGGGCCGTGTGAGGGCTGCTTGTGCTGCCCTATCCAGAACTTGCTGTGGGAGCCATCCCGATGCTCCAGGAGGACACCTGCAGACGGACAGTGAGTCCGCCTCGTCTGTGTAGCTGGACTCGTGGCCACAGAGGTGGAGGACGGCACGTTTCTTCGGACGATCCATGGTGGGCGTCGCTGCTCGTCTCTGCGAAGTGTTAGTGTTTTGCTTAACCTGCATCCCGTTGTTGTTTCCCGTCCGGCGCGCTCTCCCGAAGGCCCAGAGCTGATGCGCGCCCAGTGGGCCTGCAGTGTGCACCTCAGTGATAGAGGCCAGGGCCCCACCCACGCTGTCCCATGCTGCCCTGCCACCCTTCTGTTCCAGAAGTTTCCTTTTCCTACTGCTAAGGAGGCAGCCCCAACCCACACTGCCCAGTCAGCCACACCTGTCCTTGTCCTTTGCAGAGTGAGGCCTTGGCAGTGAACGTGTCCCCATCGTGTGCAGTTTGCCTCGGAGATGTGAAGGGGGTCCCTGCGGACTTCCTCTGTCCTCCCTGAGGTCAGTCCAGAAAGTGGCAGCCCCACACTGGGCTCCGTCCCCTTCTGAGGAGGGGACAAGGACTCAGTTATACCCAGTTGCACTCAGTTACACTCAAGTGCACCCTCCTGCCCACGCAGGCTCCGGGGTGGGGCGAGGCTGGGGATGGTGCCTGAGGCAGGAGGGTCGGGTCTTGCCTTTGGGGCCGTGGCCCGGAGACAGGCTCCAGAGGGGCTCCCAGCACTGAGGAGTCATGTGGTAAGGGGCACTTTCGTAAGCACGGCTTGCACACTCTGAGAAAAGAATGGGGGCTAGGGAGGACTGCACTGGCCGTAGGAGGCGGGTTCCAAGCTAATGACGGTGTTTAGCTCCTGTTTCCTCAAATGTTATTTAATCTCTCTGAGTCTCCTTTATCGGTTCTCATTAAAGGGTTGGATGGATCTGTCTCTGCTGTCCTAACCAGATCTACAATCTGTGACTCTGACTTCAGAAGTGAGGGACGGCTTCTGCCTCTCCACGTGAGGCCCTATGATGGACCACAGAGGCCAAGTCCTGGAGCTGGGGCTGGTCTCCTGGGGCTGCTGGGCCACAGTCTGGGGGCTGCAGGGAGCGTGGCAGGACTGTGCTTCCTTTGCAGACCCTAGAGAGACACTTGCTCGAGGCCTCCCCCAGCTTCTCATGGGTCCTTGGCCGTGGCCATGGCCTCCCAGCTTCTCATGGCATCTCCCTGCATATACGTCTGTCTCTGAACATCTGTTTATAAGGATTCCAGTCAACCTGGATTGGGGTGCACCTTACTCCCGTATGACCATGTCTTAACTAGTTACATCTTCAACAACCCAACTTCCAAATAGGTCACATTCTGAGGTTCTGGGTGCTAGAAGTTCAGCATCTGAATCTTGATGGATGCAGTTCACTGGGGGGCCTGGAGTGAGGGACAGCACGTGGGAATCAGCAGTCCCTTTAGGAAGCCTATTCAAGGCTCCGTGGGGTGGGCTGGGCATGGAAGGCGCTGGGGGTCTGTCCCCGTTACCCGTGGTAAGTCGGGTGGAGTGGCAGCCACTCTCCCCAGCCCAACTCCTTGCCATGGGTGCAAGGGCAACCCCCCCACAGAAAGGGCATCCTGGTGGGGGGCAGCGAGGAAGCCAGGGGAAGACCGCCCTCATGTGCTGAAGGTGGGAGAGGACAAGAGCCTGGAGAGAAAGAGACAACCCATCCCAAGGCTCTGAGCAGCACTGTCCCTGCGGAAGACAGAGCACCGGAGTGGGGAAGGTCCTGGGGCCGCCATCCAGGCTCAGCACAGAGAAGGGTCTCACCAGCAGCAGCCCACCATCCTCCAGCCAGGTGACACTGTCCCAGGGACCCTTGGACCAGCCCGTCCAAGCCTGGCTCTGCCCTCATTCTCTGAGCTCAGGACAGGGGCATTTCAAGATGAATGAAACGACATTTAGGACATTTCTGTTATTTCTAAAGTCAGTATCTACTGAATGAGGCTCCCAAATTCCCTTTAAAAATGACTCTATTTTTTCACAAAATGAAGTGATTTTCTGTGTCCTTTGGAGGACCCTCAGCTCTGCCCTACAGAGAGCATTTTGACGTTATCAACTGTCTTCACAGCGGGGCCGTCGGAAGTAAACTGCTACAGAAAAGATAAAGTTTTGCGGAATGTTCAGAAAACTTGGACATCCCCATCGGTGTTCAGAATGGCATATTCCCACTTACAATACTTTCCGTGCACAAACAGACCTCCTGAAGCGGGGCTGGACATGGGCCTGATGCGACTTTGGGTGGGTTTCCAAGGTGGGTCGTTGGGGACCCACGAGGAGACGCTGGGGAAACACGAGTGGCCTGGGGGCTCCCGTGTCCACATGGGAGGCCTGTCCTCCAGCTTCTACACAGGTATCAATCATGGGTTCACCCCCTGCTGTCCTGGGGTGACCCCACGAATAGGAGGCACAGAAGCGGGTGCTCCTGGGAGGGCAATGAGGGAGCATGGGCAGGAGCCCCCCACGTGACCCCAGTCAGAAAACCTGTTCCTCACCATCTGTGTGCTGGGCGGGGACTGTCCAGCCCAGCGTCCCTGCAGACTGCACCCTGCCCAAAGCTCCTGGGCCTCAGGAACGCCAGGGGTACAGTGGGGGCATCTGGGCTAACCATCCAGCCCAGAGGCCCTGAAACACTTACTGACATTGGGAGGATTTATCCCTACGAAGTACCTACGGCAGGTGAAGCCTCCTTACCCCGATCGCACAGTGAGCAGCACAGACAACAGACCCCTGCTCTCATGGAGTTGACCCCTGTGTTGGGGACGGAGATGCAGCAACTAAGTATGGTAATACTCTGGGCGTCTGGGCGGGTCTCTACAGGGAACAGAGCACAGGGAGGGTGCAGAGGGACCCGAGGGAATGGAGTGGGTATGGCCATTTTTAATGAGGATGGTGACAAAGCCAACGGTAACCTTGAGTGGAGACGGGAATTTTAGGAGAGAGAGAGCCATGGTGTCTGAGAAGGAAGGTTCCAGATCCAGGGAAAAGCAGGGTGGGGGCCCTGGGCAAGCCGAGTTTAGTGGGGTGACTGGGGTGAGCTAGGCGAGCAGCGTGGTAGCCAGAGCTCAGCGAGGGCCACTTTGGGATGGTGGCCTCTCTTCTGGGTGAAATCGGTGCCCTGGGGTGTGAGCAGAACGGGAGAGCTGCATTCTGTTCTCAGAGGCCCAGGGCTTGAGACTAGCTGGCACGGGCACAGACAGACACGGGGGTGCCCTGGGAGGGCAGAGCCATAGCCAAGGGGAAGGGGTGTCCTGCCGTACCAGGGGGACACAGGTGATGCCCACGGCCCTCTTGTGAAGGCCGACAGCTCCGGACGGGCGTTTGCCCTGGCCGTCTCACTGGATCCACGCCAGCAACTATACCATGAAAATTTAGGGCCAGACCCTGAAACGTGACATCCCTCCAGGACACCACATCACGTACTTCCAGTTGTTTCCTGGCAGAGAGATCAAAGTGGCGATCTAGAACAGTGTATTTATCATATACTGATACATTAGCCTTTCCCAGTGAGCTCGGGTCAAAGGCAGCAACATGCAAGGATATTAGAGTGCGTTCTGGGTTCAGTAAATGGTATGGAAATCATTATTATGAATATTTTAAAGCTTTCCTTCCTTTTTTTTAAATTAAAATCCACCGTCATCAAGAACAGAGATCCCATGAATCATCTTCAAAGTGGGATTTAAATTTCCCATGTGCAGCCCACATCATATGCAAGCCGAAACACCCATGTTCTTGATTAGGTTCTTAGACCTTGGTGATTATCTTTACCGAGAAGCACACTCAAATCCCTGCACATGAAATGTTTAGACTTTCATTTTCAATTATTCATGAAATGTGCAGTAACATGGTCCAATGCACATTTGAGCAAAATTTGCTAATGTCCCTGAACAAATCATAAACACCTCACCAGGGGGCCTGGGAGGCAAACCTCCCCTCTGATAGGTGTGTTATTATAACCTGCTGGTGCTAAACAGACAGCCAGCCCAAGGTGACAGGTGCCCGGCACCCAGACTCGGGGTGGGCTCAGCTGTGACGTCTCTCCTTGCTCCCCTCAAGGAGAAATGCCTCTAGCAGTCTTCAGAGACTCAATACTAACGCTGGTACTTCTGTGCCAAGAAGCAATGCCGCAGAACGGGATGGTTCAGTGCTGCCACAGGGATAACCCTTTGCCTCTGAGGGGACCCCACATATGACCTGCTTTACTATGTGCCAGTCTGATCAGTAGCAGAGGCAACCGCCAGAGACCCTACCTGTTATGGGATGCGACGGAGAGGTTATCTTCTCACAGGGATGATCCGAGGTATCTCTCTAGAGGGTGCATTAGATTGTGAAAGACACTCATAAAGACGAAAAAGAAAAATTTGATACCAGAGGTACATAAACATGAACAACTCACCCCTACGAGATGAAAGTGGAAAGTGTGCCGACCTATTAACTAACAGGCATAAATCACAGCAGCGCTCACCCATGTATCTTCGGAAGATAGGCTTTATTGTTAATTAACACGCATTCTTCCAGGTTCTGAGGATATGACACGAATCTGACCAATGGCTGCCCTCCTGGGGGTTCTGCTCCAGTGGAGGGAGGGGACAAACCAACCCACAGGACCTCACAGAAGGATAGCAGTGACGGGGAACCACAGAGTGAGGAGGAAGGCAGGATTTGGGCAGAGGCCCAGAGCAATGTCCGTGTGGTTCACACTACGTTCAGCTAAAAGTGTATGGCAGGCCGATGGAGAGCAGGTGTCTTGGCAGGGTCTCCGCAAGGTTAGGGATGGGGGGGAAGTAGTACTGTGGGAGTCAGGTGACAGAGGGGATAGTAACCAGTAATGCAGGTCAGGAAGGAAGGGGGGCTGAAGAGAGACGGGAAGTCAGTGGGATTACACAGTGTGTGTTATGTGGTATCTGGTTTTTCATTCAAAATGAGTCCCTGAGCCCTGTCCATGTGGTTGTGCATGGAGGGTATCCCACCGATCTTTATTGCTGTGTTGCATTCTGTTGTGAGATGATACCGTGGTTCACCTCTCCTGCTGCGGGGGGACACCCGGCTGGGCTCCAGCTTTGCCCAGTAGGAAGAATGCCATGAACGGTCTGGACGTCTTCCACAGCGAGC
Source organism: Enhydra lutris kenyoni (assembly GCF_002288905.1). Classification (NCBI taxonomy): domain Eukaryota; kingdom Metazoa; phylum Chordata; class Mammalia; order Carnivora; family Mustelidae; genus Enhydra; species Enhydra lutris. The sequence continues at coordinate 2,301,638 of NW_019154116.1, read as the reverse complement.
ATGTTTTCATTTGTGTTCAGTATAGATGTAGAGGTGATAGGTTTTAACATAGGACACCCACATGCAGCTCCAGTAGATGTGGACACACCTGCTAGCAGCATGTGATTTCTTTTTATTCACTCCATGTTCTCAGCAACCTTTGGTGTTGTCAGTCTTTTTAAATCTGAACATTCAGAGGGCAGTAGTATTCACTTACTAGAGTCTTATTTCTCACTTTCCAGATGACATAGAAACTGAAGCACTCTTTAAAGCATTTTGTGATCCTATTTTATCTAGTATCTTTTGAAGTCTTTGGATTCATTTACTATTTGCCTCTCTTTTTATAATCTGTATGAATTTTTTATGTATTCTGGATAGAATGTCTAGTATTCTTATTCCAACTATCTTCTCTCTTTCTCTTTCCTTTCCTCTTCCTGACTCCCTTCTTCCCTTCCCCCCCACCTCTCTCTCTCTCTGGCTGGCTTTTAATTCTTTTGATAAACCACAATATTAAGTTTCAAGGCTGTACAGCTTATCAGTGTTTCTTTTACAGGTTCTGTGTGTATATGTGTGTGTGTGTGTCCTATTTAAAAAGTCTTCCCTTACCCCACTTCACAAATTTATCTCTGTGTCATATCCTAGATAATTATTTTTACCTTATAGTTTTATAATCATAATCCAGTAAAACTGAATTTATGAATAGGATAAGAAATTAGTCTAACTTGTCAATTTATACACAGCACAACACATATACACACTGTGTTTGAATTTTTATTGGAAAAACAATGTCTCAAAAAAAAGCAATGTCTGTAGATTAACTTGTGGAGAGCAGACATACTAATAATATTGAGACTTCCAATCTATGAACATGGTATGCTTTTCAATTCAACTCTTTTTCTCTTCCCTTTTTTGGTAGAAGAGTTAAGTAATTTTTAGTTATATCTCTGGGTATATGATGTGCTTGATGCTATTATAAACACATTTTAAATAAAATCTGGTTTTCTATCAATCATTGGTATGTTTTTAAAGTATCAACTTGATTATTCTCTTTTTTAAGATTTTATTTATTTATTTAATTGAGAGAGAGAGTGGGAGAGTGAGAGAGCACAAGTGGGGGGGGGGCAGCAGAGGGAGAGGGAGAAGCAGGCTTCTCACTGAGCCAGGAGCCTGACACAGGGCTCAATCCCAGGACTCTATATAATCACAACCTGAGCCAAAGGCAGATGCTTAACCAATTGAGCCACCCAGTGCCCCTCACCTTGATTACTATGACAACACATGGTGAAAGGCAAAAAGGCCAGCTGGGATATTGTTGTTGGAATCTCAACAAGACGTGAAAGGAAGGAGTAGTTGAAATCTGTATATATTTAAAATATAGAATTGGCAGAATTTTTCTTGAGTTACCTATGGGGTGGTGGTTCAGTTATGACTCTAAGATGTTCGTTCAAGATATTGAAGAATGTAGTTATAATTTTCCAAGATGGGGAAGACTGGAAGAAGATGGTTTGAGATAAATATTGAGTGTGTTTTAAAACAAGATCAAGATATTTCTTAAACATCTATGTGGAAATATTGAGAATGCAGAGAATTTATGGGACCATACTTCAGGAGAGGGGTCTGGATTAGAGGCACAATTTGTGAATCATCAAGATACAGATGCTATTTTAAAATAACCAGGGGTGCCTGGGTGGCTCAATGGGTTAAGCGTCTGCCTTTGGCTCAGGTCATGATCTCAGGGTCCTGGGATCGAGCCCCACATTGGGCTCTCTGCTCAGCAGGGAGTCTGCTTCCCCCTCTGTCTCTGCCTGCCTCTCTGCCTACTTGTGATCTTTCTCCCTCTCTCTGTCAAATAAATAAATAAAATCTTAAAAATAACCATATGAGTATTACCATTCAGAGAATGAAAGTTAGAGGAATAGTCAGTGAGGTAGACCTGATAGTAATTTTCCAAGAGCCCACTGAAGAAAGTGTTTATAAGAAAGGCAATTGATCAAATGTGTCAACTATTATTAACAGTTCAGATAAACTGAGATTAGAGAATCATCCACTGGGTTGTGGAAAACATTGCTCCTTAATGACTCACCATCTATTCCTTTCTTCTCTACTGAAACTGATTCTGTGTGGGTACCATGTACCTGACTTTGAGGAATGATGCATAATTGGCTTTTCCCCTTTGCCAGTGATTAGTCCAGGGACCAAGTTCTGCTAAGAGATGTAAGAGGACATATGTTAGGGCACCTGGGAAAAAGCTTCCTTCTTGATAACAAAGATGCATGAGGACTCAGCCCTGATACTGTCGCCTGCCCTGCTTCCCTCCTTTGGGTGCTGACAGCGGATGCAATAATACTACCACCTAACAACTAAAGGCCAGCTCCATCTTGATCTTTTCAAAATCAAATAACTCATATCTAATTCCCAGGTTGCAGGAGAAAGCACAATGGAACTATTAATATGCACACAAAAATTGGACATTGAAAAAAATAGTAAATCATGATGAAAAGTACAACATAGGGACTATAGCCAATAACACTGTAATAAGTTTGCACAGTCGCAGGTAGTAACTACACCTCTTGTGGTGAACATTGTATAATGTATGGAACTGTCAACCATCATGTTGTGCGCCTGAGCCTACTGTAACCTAATAATAAATACAAATGAGAGATAACAATAATAAATAAATAATAAATCTAACTTATTTCCTATAATTTTGTAATAAAAATGTAAATCAAAGGGTGCCTGGGTAGCTCGGTTGATTAAGCAACTGCCCTTGGCTCGGGTCATGATCCTGGAGTCCCAGGATCGAGTCCCATATTGGGCTCCCTACTCAGTGGTGAGTCTGCTTCTCCCTCTTGCCTCCTTTCCTCTCATGCTCCCTCTCCTCCATTCTCTCTCTTTCAAATAAAATAAAAAGGATTTCAAATAAAATCTTTTAAAAAATGGTATATCAAATTTAGTAGAAAAGGTCAAAGCAAAATTCAATACTCTTCAAAGAAATATAACATAAACCAGAGTCTCTACAAAGTACGATACTCAAACTTCTGATGCATTTAAAATATCACACACACACATACACACACACAGCAAGAAAAAGTGACAAGGAGTAAAGAGATAAAATAATCCACAGAATAAGTTCAAGACATAAGTCAAAAATAATTATTAGTGGAAAAGAATGTCAAAATAATTATGAATAAATGCAGGAAATAGAATAGAGAATAGTACGGACAAATGGGAAAACAAGAGTGAGCAAAAGTAATCAAATAAGCATTCTAGAACTGCAAACTACACTATTTTTTAAAATGTTGAGTTAATGCAGAAGATAAAGTTTGTGAACTGGAAGTCAGACTGTCATGTCCAAACTCCAGGAAAAAGATAGGAAAGAATGGAATCAATAGAATGGAGGATGACAGAGGGATGGGCAGTTTCTGAGTGACAGAACAAAATGAAAACCTTGGTAACAAGTCCACCACTGAGGACTGAGAATGTCATGGGACAGTTTAGAAGATTCATGGACGTCTGTCGGACCCTATCCGCTGTGCCCTCACCTCCAGGCAGACGGGCTCTGTGGGAGGAGGCTGGAAATGTCACCAACAGAAAACATTCAGCAAGGAGGGTGTTTGCTGTGTCTGATTTGGGTGGCCAATGGAGTGTGTCCCCACACTGCCTGGGCTGAACACCACCAGAGCTTTATTTCTGTCTCAACTTCTTGTTCTAGAAGGTGGTAGCAGCTGCAGTGCCCTGAGTGAAAGGATAACGATACATAAAACCCCCTCACGTTGGTACTGACCGTTCAGAAGTTATCAGCTGCTCTCGCAGTCATGCACCGAGTTAAAGCCCATGTTCAAAATCAGGGAGATTTTTGTACCTTGAAACAAAGAGCTCCAGGGTTTACGTGGAACATAACAGAAAGTGTCAGCAAGACACTATTTAAAAGTAGGAGTGACGAGTGGGGTCTTGTTGTCCCTGATATTGGATGACATGACCTATTGTTATTAAACAGAACTCACCTGAGGACTGATGCTCGGAGGAACAGAACAGACCCAAGTCAGACTCTCAGACTCCAGAGTTGCTGCGCACTGAGCAAGGACACATCACGCAGAAAATAGCTTCCACAAGTCAGTATTTGGAGGGAAAAGTGACAGAAAGTCAAACTACATCCTTTGAAAAAATGTCCTTCAAATAGATCAGAGAATTACTGTAAAAAATGATTTTTTTTCTTTTTCTGATCTGAAGAATGAGAAAGTGAAACACATTTAGCCACAGAAGGGCTCAAAGGTTATGACATCCAAAACACTCTAAACAGAGAAAAAGAGGGTGAAAATGGAGAAAAAAAAAGAAAAAAGAAAAAAGAATTAACTTTGTCAAATAATTACTCTAAATACCTAATTTCTACCAAAGATCAATGAGCAGAAAATGCAAACATAGAAATATACGAAATAAAAACACCCAGTAGAGTTGTGACGTCATTGGCCAATGTGATTGTGTCCACATAAAATGAAAGCCGGGTTAGCAAGCTCCGCCAGGTCTTCTGGTATGCTGCAGGGAATGCTGGGCTTTAGCCAGGACACCCTGAGTCACCTCTCTCAAAATTTCAGTGGAATTTAAAAATTTGGCATGAATTTTCCATAGAGTCTTTTGACAACGTGTGTGAGAGTTTCAGCATGTGCACACAATTAAACCCAGAGATTCCACTGAAGGAATGTCTCTCAGGGAAACTCTGGGACACAGTCAGGATTCTAAGCTGAGATCATTTTTTTGGCCTTCTTTGTAAGAGTGAAGCATGCATCTATCCAAATGTTCTGGGATCGAGAAACTTAAAAAGGGAGAATATACTGGAAAAAAAAAATAGGTGCTCATAATGGCTGCAATTTTAATGTGCTCAAGAGACATATATGCACTTAGAGAATATAAAGGAATGTTTCAAACATGAAACATGTTTACCTCTGAGAGATACTTCTCCATTTTACAAGATAATTAATAATCTTATACTTTAATAAATGTTATTACAGTGTATCAAATTAACTTTTAATTTAAAAAAAAATTGTGTTTCATTAAAGCCATACCTGTGGTGCCTATGGAGGGGAGGAGGGAGAATGGTAACCAGTAGAGGAACTTGGACAAGCATGTCCCAGTGAAAACCATGGCATCATCCCAGCAAGGGCACAGCCCCAGGGAATGCTGCTGTCCCTGAAGACAGGTGTTCTGTGGCCTCCTAGAACACCCTTGCCTCCTCTTCTGGCCTCTATTATGAACTCAAGAGAAGGGACAGTATTTACTTATCCTGTCATCTCTTTAGTGGGTGCACCATTGGAGCAGGAGCTTAGTGGGGTCTAGGGGTGCCTCGCCCTTGGCAGGCTGTGCTGTCTCCACCAAAGACCCCTTGTCTTTCTTTACTGATCAGTCTCTATTAAGAGACCTGCAGGACTGACAGGCACTCTGCAGGGCTGGGAGACTGTGGCCACAGGTGCTCTGAAGCAGCCCACATTCCCAACAGAGGCCCCAAGTCATTACAAAAGAGCCCAGGGCATGCCCTATAGCCCAGGGGTCTGGGCCATGGCTTACTTCTGCTGGGCAATTATTGAACCAATCCCTGCAATTTTCAAAGGACCGTCACTTCCTTCCTAAGCTCTGACCTCTGCCTGCCTCTCCGTGGAGCAATTTCCCAGCCCCGAGGAAGTCCTGTTGTAGAGTCTGAGTCTGAAGGGCCTTCCGCACAGGGGGGATCTGAAGGATGAGGCTGTGAATTAGCACGACTGGGTGTCAGGGCACGACTGCAGGTGAATGGGAGCTGCCACCACTTGTCCCGGGAACGCGTGATTGTTCCACGACGAAGCCAAGAAAGTCTGCCGTGGCTAAATCTAGGCACTGGGCTAGGCCAACCAAAGAAAACCGCCACGTGCTCCGCTGCTGCGAGGGCAAATCGGTCCTTGTGTTTGGAGCAATGACATGCAAATGAAGACGTAAGCATCCCCATGTTCACTGGTGCCTCCATGGTGGCCACGTGGATAGAGGTATGGAGATGGGAGGGCGGAGGAAACGCATTCGCTCTGCACAGGTGCAAAGGCAATGGGGCTGGATGAGGAAACATCCGAAATGACGGGATTTCAGGCTTCCCGGCAAGTAGGCAGAAAGAACCCGTTACTGTTGGTACCTCAAATGGCAAAGCATTAAAAATACTGACTTGCCTTTTTGTGTCAAACTTTTTGTTACTTTACTCTTTGCTCACGATACTGCTTCGCAATAAGCTATTGTCAAGGGAGAAGACTCAGAAGGTCAGGGTACGGGGCTTATCTGGCTTCTCAAGCTGCATCAAAATAACCCAGGAGAGTGTTAGGATGCAGATTCTAAGTCATCGGTCCAAACTCACTAACCCCAAATCTCTGGTTGTGGGGTGTGAGAATCAGGACTTTTATCATGTTTTCTGGAATAGAAACACTAATAAGAACAAATCGTATCACACTTAGACAGGTTCGGTTGTGGCAAGTGACAGTAATTCTAATATTTGTAAAATTTACGCAGCAATTTATTTCGCTTATTTAAAGACTATTTGTAAAAACTGGATAATTAAAATCATATTGAAGCAATCATCGTAAATCTCTGGATACGTGCATAGAAGTGGCAAAACTCACCTGCACACGGCCAGCAGTATACTTGCAGCGATGAAACACACGGAGCCGTGTTTGATGAGGTTCCCGGTGGCTGCTCACCTCTCACCCATGCCGTCTTGCCACGCAGAGCTATGGAAGGGGTCAGAAAGGCTGTAGTTGTATGTAAAGAGGTATTGGGTAAATATGCAAGAAATAGCTCAAAAATCACCAGGGAAAGCCGTGGGGTGCTGCAAGAATGTGGAGAGTGGAACCGCTCATGGATGTGTGCAGTTATGGGACGCAGTGTGCGTGCCACAGCCTGACCTAACCTGAACTCCCCAGGGGCATCTGGTAATTTGCACTTGCTCTGACACTTTGTGTCTCTCCGTCTTGATGTGCATGATGAAGACCAATCCCTGCAATAAAAAGTCTGGATTTACCTCCCTTTTCAAACCCTCGCACACCTGGCCTGCTGCCCCGCCCCTTGCCCCTGCCAGCACAGCACTCCAGCTGCAATCGCAACACACAGCCTGGAACTTTAGAAGGGACTCTTGTCTTCTGTCTGAGCCCACCCCACTGTTCAAGAACTTCCTCAGCCTGAGCTTCCCTTAGGACTGTAGCAGGATCAAGCCATCCTTGTCTTCCCCCTTCGTTGGTCAATGATTGGTAATGCATCTGCATAGCAGATATTTTATATTCTTTAAGGGAATGACCCTCTTTTGCATTGTTCTCCTGATTACTTTTTACATCTGCCCCCCCTCCCCTGTGATTACAGGGTCTTTTTCTTTCTATTTTATTTTATTTATTTTTTGTTATAATTGTTTTATGTTAGTCACCATACAGAACGTTAGTTTTCGATGTTGTGTTCCATGCTTCATTGGTTGACACATACTGCATGGACCACTGGGTGCTACACGTGAACAATGAATCATGGGTCTCTCTCTTTCTTTCACAGCGTCCGTATCATCTGTACCAGAGCCTGACACAGGGCAGGTGCCTAATGCCTGATGCTGTTCATGTTTACAAGAACTCATTCTGTTCCTGGCACTCAAACACTTTGTCAGCTGGGTGCTATTATTGTTCCCATTTCACAGATGTGGAAATGAGGCACACAAAACCTCAATTGCTTGCCCAGAGCCTCAAAGCAACAAAGCAGTGAAGCTGGGGGTCCAAGCTCGGAGTCTGACCATCCAGCCTGATAATTAACCTCACGTTTATCAGATCATCAGCCATCTGGAGTATATCTAGGAAGCTATAATCTGTGTTTGTGTAGTGTGTGCACTGAATCCTTTTCCTTCTGCGAGAAAAGCATACACTGTGAGTTTGGCTTCGGGAGAGCTTGGGCTTGGAGGTTTCCCTGGAATCCGGACTCAACATGTCCCTGCTCTCTCAAAAGCCACAGCACGTCTCCCATGCCTGGCTGAGAGTGAGCTTCCCACTGCCGTACTGAGGTAGTGAAGCATCTGTAGGAAATGTGGTCCTGGGCTCCTTTCACACCGAGTTTGCCTTTGAAGGAAGAAATGGCACCTGATCTTCCACTGTCATTGGAAAAAAGAGGAAGTCACAGAAAATCCTATGTATGACAGGGACACTTAAGCCCAACAAGATGGCCAACCCTGCTGTCTTGTCCTCATGGGCTCTGGGTCACAGATGCCTCACAGTATCCTTGACAACCGAACCAAACTGCTTCCTCACTGTGCCCTTTCCTGTCGAAAGCAGGGAGCTGGGGCTTTGTTTCCCTGCCTCTCCCAGTCCTGAGGACTCTGAGGAACCCAGGAGCTCAACCTCCAAGAGACCCACCCATCGTGGTAGTGGAGCATCTCCCACACACCGACTGGGGGGTCCTAGAGCTGACGTGGCCTGAAAGTCTACACGCGGGGCTGGAGCTGAGGGGCTTGTGGTAGACCGTCACAAATGGCAGGTAACATTTCAGTTGGATGCTAAGGACTTAATACAAGTCGCAAGAAAGATACACAGCCTCACAAACAGGTTGAAACTAGTGCAGCTACACAGAGATGTGATCGTTAAAAAAACAGTGTGTAAGCCTCAGTCATTTTGGGTGCAAGTCTTTCAGTATGAGGTTGCGCTGACTCAGTCTTACCTCATTTGGCGAGCACTGCAGCCTTAGCGCTATGTGACGCTCAGGCTGGCCTATGTCCGCCGTATGCAGGTGGGCCGCCTCCCATGGCCCCAACCCCTCTGCAGCCTGAACTCAGCCCGGCTCTGTCTCCCCATCCTCAGCAACATGTCCACAAGCCTTCTCTGGGATGTGCACCTCGCTGCATTCAAAAGCCTCAGGATAAGAGGCAGAGGTGTGGTGAAGACCAAGGGTCCCAGAGCCGGGCAGCTTGGGCTCCCGCCGAAGCTCTGTCATGTTCTGGCCGGTAGGATCTCACACCACGTAAAGTGGAGACTGTGATGGGTCCACCTCCCAACATCGTCGAGTTATTACGTGTGACGGATTTGGAACAGACGATGAGAGTAAGAAGGTAGGATGTTTGTTACCGTCACGAGTCCGTCTCCACCTTCCTCCTGCGCGCACACACACACACACACACACACACACACTCTCTCCCGTAAATCTCCGAAGGTCAGAAGTTTCTAGAAGCTTCTTACCTGGGTATCACCAAAGAGCCTAGCACCGTGCCTTGGGTGTTGCAGTAATTAAATATGTAGAAATACTGTTTTTCCTACTAGGATATAATCGTTCTGGGAGAAATAACCTGGTCTAAATTTAGATGGATTATAGCCAAATGAAGTGGAGAATCAAAACAATGCTCTAGATTGTTCTTAGGAGCTCATAGTCCACCAGCACAAAGCCTCGTTGCTTAGAATGTCTCATTTTGCTATTTGCACGTCTATCAGGAATCCGTGCGCCTGCAGGGAACACGGAACAGTGCCTGGTGGACGGACGGGTTTAAGACCGAAGCGGCTTGCCCTTCCAAGCATTGCTCGGCTTCCTGTAATTTAGGTAAATGCCGTGGCGAGTGGTTGACTAGGCTGACTTTAACGAGGGTCGTGAAATTTACTTACCTTTACCATGGAGACTTGCATTGATTTTTTTTTTTTTTTTCCATTTACTAATCCTCCTTTAAGACAAAGCACAATATACCCAGGTTCTGCTTCTCGGTTTTTCTTGGTCGTTACCGGGTGATAAATGTACGTTAGTAATTACATAATGAGCGACCCCATCCAGGGACGCGCATGATGCTCTGGAGGGACGTAGGCGGCGTTCCTTCACATTTTCAGGAGTGAATTCAGAAAATCTTAATTGCTGAGAATGCCTAGTCAATAGCTGTTTTAAAAATACAGTAAGATAAAAATAAATCAGAAAATAAGTGAGCATGCAAAGAAATCACACTAACCTTTTAATTAATGCATCATAATTAATAGGTAATTAATTACATTTTTACTTCCATATTCTAACTTTGATTCTTTCCCTAATGATATGTGATTAAAAATACTTCTGTGTTCAGACGTCTGAGGGTAAGTGTCTTGATAATTAGAAAGCAGATTGCTACAGCAAAAATACACCAGTACTGTCCAGGCTCCTTTACCGTAAAATCCCTTCAGAGCAACTGTCCATATTCTCACATTGTTTCCACATTTGGCAAGATTAAAAATCTCCATCGTTACTTCAGATATTGTGGAATTTGTTTGTGGCTTTGTGACTGTTTCACAAAAACAACTTAGATCAGGTAGATATAAAGAAAAAATACATAGTAGCTAATTAATTTTTCCAAGCAACCTCCCGCATCAAACCAGGGAGGGCAGCGAGCCAGTTTACAGAACCTTCAAAAACCTGAGGCACAAACGTATTTGGAACTCAAAAGTAGGACACTCCCCGCTCAGATGCCGTTGGGTCACGCTGGCACGGGGCCGTCCACACCCCGGTAAATCCTCCTGCCCCCGGTGACTCTGACGGGAGCCGAGCAGCCCAGCTCAGTCCCCTGGATTCAATGTGGTTTCATCACATCGTTTCCCCGACCAGAATTCTTAAACTTTTTTTTCTCTCTTTCTGTTTCTAACTTGTTTGCCCTCACTAATTAAAGAAATGTGCCATGTTTGAAAACAAACAAAAAATAAATTGGATGTGCTGGTGGGAAAATTGCCCGAGAGATCGTGCCAAAAACGTGTGGGTGATTCCAAGCAAGCAGCAACCTTCCTCTCCCCACACCCCCTTTTTTTTTGGTTTCAATAGCTATTTTAAGATTCATGCTGAATAGGCATACCGTGGTAGAGCAGCCCGGCCGCCCGGTCACCTTCTGCAGCGCAGGGCCGGCCGGCTCGCCCCTCCTCGCTCCTGCGAGCTTGATCTGAGGGCAACGCTGTCAGCTCAGAGCCCGCGGCCTTTCTCTGCGGCCTGCAGTTAGCAGCGGAGAAGTTTAATTCTGAACTGTGAAAAGATTCAATAAGTCACCACAAATCACCCCGACTAAAGCCCAAACTGAGTAATTTACACAGCACTTTGTGATCTTCAAACAGTTTGCAGTGAGCAATTATTCATGCCCGACATGGGGCCGCTGGGTCCAGGCTCCCTGTTTGTTCTGAGGCCGAGGAGAGGTGTTTGAAAACCGCCAGAGCCGGCCAGGGGCCCAGAGATCACGGCTAATGTGACACCCCCAGGCCTAATCTCCTTAGAGCGCTGGGATAAAATAAGTATCCATTACAAAATCGGCCTTCATCCTGCCCCCTTCTGAGCCCGGCCACTCTGATAGCCGGCTCGGAGACAATCGTGCGATTCTAGACTTAATCAGGTATTAGGAGCTGAGGCAGGAGGAGAAGGGGCTAATCTCCATATTTAGTCCATCTGTACTTGTGGACCTGACTTGCCCGCCCCTGATAGATCAAAAGGAATTGGCAAAAATCAGATTAAGGCTGGAGAAAAGGGGGAGGTTCAAGCCGTGTAACAGCGACATTTTTTTCTCCCGGCCGTGGATGTGTGTACATTTATTAAGACCAAGCGCTTAATCCCGTGAGCTTTCAGTGCATTGTGCTCCCCTTTTCTTCTTTCCCCCGCTTTCAACAACAGAAAGAAGCCATTAAAGCAAAATATCGTATTAATTATAAAAATATGAGACAGGCCCACGCAGGGCTGGCGGCGCTGCCCGCATCTGAGAGTTTTGGGGTTCCGGGTGCTGTGCAGACCATGGGCTCGTCCCTGCACCTGGGAAGGGACGCAGGCCTGGTGCTTTCTGGGACCGAGACACACGGCGGAGCAGTGTGGTCAACACGAGAGGAGATGCTGATTATCGGCACAGACTGCCGCAGAGTTGGCCGGCGGCCGGGCAGGTGGAAGAGCAGCTCGGTGACATCTGAGCCCCAATGCGGCCACCGCGCTGCGGACCTCGGCAACGGAGCCCCGAGAACATATGGGATTCGCCAATTAGACCAGCCCTCGCTTCTCCGTCCAACACACTGCCACGTCAGCAGGAAGTGGGTCTCCCTGCCCTGCCCGGCCGGCAGTGTGTCAGCGACATCATCCCCTCCGCGCGGTCCCCACCGCTGCACCCGCACACGGGCTCTCACAGCTCAGGACGCGCGGACAGACGGGTAAGGAGAAGGGGCTTTGTGAGCTCGCTGCGTGCCGGCACCTGCTGTTTGTCAACAGTGACAGGCGGCCACCGGCCGCGTCCCTCAAGCCGGACAGGCATGTGCGCCACGAGCGTAAACGTGAGGCAGGAGACCCGGAGCCCGAGCCCAGCCTGCGACGGCCCCACGCCTGCCGCCCCGCGTCCTGGCCGGCGTGGAGGAAGCATGATGGGGAAGGGGGAGCTGGTGAGCTGGGCCCCGGCTCCTCTGGGGGAAGCTGGCAGAGTCCCGTCCTTCCCGGCTTCTTACAAACCCCATGCGGAGCCAGACGAGCCGCCGGGCTCTGGCAGTGCAGCTCACCTCATTAGAGTGGATTAAGTCGTGATGCTGAGAGGGATAAAAGGTGGAGAGCGGAGCACCGCGCCGGCGGCCGGGAAAGCCCGTGTGCCGTTACTGACCAGCGCCCGTGTGGTTCACACGTTTCAATTACCGTCTGCTAGAAAGGGGCCGTAATTGCAGAGGCTGACGCGGAGGCTGCGGTGTCCGGGGGGGGGTCCTCCCGGCTCTTGTCACCTTCTCTTGATGCTGGGCTCCAGGATGTTCAAAGGCAAAGGTCCGGAGCCTGCGGATCTCCCCGAGGACCTGGGGAGAGGGCGATGTCATTAAAACGCTAATAAATATGAAACACACCCGCACTTGCAAGGTGGCGATGACATTGGCCAATGTCATTGGAATGGGCTGAGGCACACGGCTGGGCCCCGTGGTGCGTGGCTGAAGGCCTTTGGTTCCCCTCACGAGACTGGCAGAAATGAGGACACAGGACGAACTCCGGGTCCCCCGGTGGCCGGCCTCACAGACGCCGTGGTGTGGACTGCAACCCGGTCCACGCCTCTCCACAGCCCGGTCCACGCCTCTCCCAGACACAGCCACGTCGCAGGCGCCCTAACGATGCGGATGCCCCTTCCTTCTGCTCTGACGAGGGGTACCCGACAGACGACTGTAGCTGTGAGTGACTCCAAGAGTAAGCACTGAGGAGATTCTGAGGGCCTGAGGTTGCTGGGAAGACAGAGTTGGGTCGGGGGTAGCCCACGGGGGGTCAGGAAGGAAGGAAGGGGCAGGACATACAAATGCAGAATAAAAATAAGGAATTGCCCGACAGGTCTTCCGACTTTTCTCAACTTCCCTTCATCTGATGGTAAAGAGAATTTTTTTGTTTTGTTTGTTTTTTTTGAGAGAAAGAGAGAGTGGAGGGAGTGAGGAGAGAGAGAGGGAATCTCAAGCAGCCTCCGCAGGACCAAGTGGACACGGGGCTCGATCCCACGACCCTGAGACCACAACCTGAGCTGAAACCAGAGTCGCTCGACCGACGGAGCCACCCAGGGGCCCCAGGAGGACATTTCTGACTGGGTGTAGAGTCCTTACACTGCTCGGAAAAGTGAGAAAACCCGCAGGTGCCCTGAGCGTCTGGTGCAGCCGTCGCTGGGCACTTTGGGGATGCAGAAAACTCTCGACATTCTGGGTCCCACAACTCCCACCTTGGAACTGCCGCATCCAGCTGGGAAAGGGAGCACAGGGCAGACCCTGCCCAGGACTCGCTGCCCAGGGGTGAGAGAACTCTGGAAATGCACGGCTGGCTTACCCACCTGCCACGGTGTTTTTGTAAAACGTAAGAGAGGCTCAGGCATGTGTTCAAAAAACGTGACGCACCCTGGTGGTTTCACCTCCACAGCCTAAAAATTTCTACCTAGATAATTCAGTTTAAGGAATTTGTTTGATTGGTTGAGTGTTTTCTTAGAGCCATGGCGAGGCCCGGTGTGGGACAACCACACACTTCCAGTCCTTACCTGTGTGCCCACAACAGGTGTAGGGCCGGCGTGCAGACCTGGGACACTGCTTCCTTCTGAGAAAGGGATTGGTTCTGGCCGCCTGGGGCCACCGCTCCATAGCACTGGTCCCAGAACATTTCCACAAGTAAGGATGCGGTGGAGGCATGTGAGGTGCTGTGCCCCATCCACCTCCCTTCCCCTGCGTCTGCATCTTTGGGGAGGCCACCTTCGTGTTCCAGGGCCCATCGTCCCTCGGATGGGATGAGCGTTGATCCAACCACCCTGGTTTTCATTCTTCTGCTGCGTCCAGAGCTCCTGGTCCCCTGTGTTCCTGCGCAGCCTCGTCCTTGTCTCTCCTTGCTGTGTGGAACTCATACTTCCCTCCACAAACATGTCTACGTCCCGTGTTCTGTCACTCTCATTCTAAGCACGAGAAATTGTTAGGCATAAGTGGGGCCATTGCACCTTCTAATGGAGATAGGAGGGTCTGTGATGTCATGCGTGTCCCTGCACACAGAGGGACTGGTCACAGTGGGCGCCCGCCCACGCTCCTGTTCGGTCCTCGTGAGCGGTGCCAACAGACAGACCCTGTTCCAGGCCATCCCTTACAAGTAAGGAAACGTGTTCTGGGAGGCCAGACGTACCCACCGAGGCACAGATGTTCAGCACCAGAGTGGAGCATGGCCCCTGCTTTCCAGCTCTGCTCACACATAGGGTCAGAACGGAGGTTGCGTGGATAGGCAGCCTCACACCCTCCATCCAGAGAGCGGTCATCTCAGAGAAGGCAGAATCGTTTCTATGAGGATTTGGATATATGCTGATGAGAAGTACCATTACTGATAACCTGCTGTGTTCAACCCTAAGGGTCACATAATTCTATTTCTGTGTTGTACACAATGGTATCAAGATTCAGCAAGCTTCATGGACGGGCCCCAGACTCTGAGTGCCGGCTCCAAGCCCTTCTCCCTGGTCCAGTCGGTTGGATGCCCTCATGCCTCAAGTGTAACCTCCAGTCTCAAAGTGGAAGGTCCACACTGACCCAAAAGAGGTGACCAGCCAAGCATGGGATGGCTGCGCCTGGGCCCCTGATTTTGATTCGGGACGTCAGAGTACCCCTCCCACCATGCAGGGGCAGGACAGCAGAGGAGCCCTGGGAGGATGCCCACACACGATCTCCCCAATCCCCTGTGAAGGGTCTTCAACTGGTTTTCACCTCCTGTCGATGGCTCAGCCGGCCCCCTGATTTCGGAGGGTGCGGCACCCCCCAGCAGCGCAGCCATCGCGACGTCCATTCACACATCTGTAGGAAGGGAGGAGCCGTGAGCACTCAGGCCATCCAGAGTTACTCATGAGTCGCTGACACAGAGGGTTGGCTGGGGAAATGAGACCAGCAGAAGTCGGCAAAATAAAACATGGCAGGCACGACCGCCTTCGGAAGGAGGCTCTGGGCTTCTGGGCAGAAACCACGCCGTGCTGCATGGCCTTTCCTGTGCATGGCCCCCAGGAGCGCGGGCCTCTTCCTGTAACGTAGGAGCAGTGATGACACAGGACGCATAGGGATAAGGATTAGGTGGGTTTGTATGTGTGGTGCTTAGTTCTGGTGCCAGCCCTGGATGAAATCCCATTAAATGCAGCCTCTGATCAAACAGCAAATATCGATAACAATAAAATTGTAGTAACAGTAAAAGTCACCAACACTAGTGTCGGCATAAAACAGCAGAGCATGAAAGTCTGGTTCGTCTGTAGCGAGGTTTTCTGCAGGGGAAGATCGAGGCAGGCTCTGCAGAGTGTAAGGTCTGGCGGGGCACTGTGGGCTGAGTCCCTCGTCCCAGCGGCATGGTTGCCCCGTGTCCCTCCCAACGCATCTCCAGAAATAGGCCTTTCTATCGTCCTGGCTCAGAAGGGAGCCCACGTGTCAGTAATGCCGCGCGACGGTGCCACCTCGGACGCCGGGACAAGCCCAGATCCTCCTGACACGCGAGCCTCCTCTGCTGCCCGGATGAGCTCTCGGGCCCAGCGCACGTGTGCTCGCGGCGTTCTCGCCAAACGTGCACATGGTGGTGGCGGCATGTCGTGGCCCTGGCTCCCCGTGTGCGGGAGAGCCCACAGGCTCCTGGAAACTCTGCAGGGCAGTCCTGGGGGGGAGTGGGGACCGGGCTCAAGCAGGAGACCCTCCCGCGTGCTGTCAAGCCCACCCCCCATCCTGGTGACACAGGGCTCTGCTGGCCACATGCACATCACCTGGGGTCGGCAGAGCCCCCCTCCGCCCCGCACGCTCCAGCCCGGGGCAGCCTAGTGGTTCCCCAACCAGGCAGGCTTTGGGCGCTGGCAGTCTGCGGAGACTCCATCAACTCTGGAGGACGACTTTCGGGAAGGTCACGGCCGTGACTGCATTAGGGGGGCGGCGCTGGCAGACCAGCCTCCCCTTCAGCTCGGGGGGCGGCTGCAATTGCGTGACGCCCCCTCTCAGCGGCTAAGTGCTCCTGCTGCTGTCTGATCGGCCGGTCGCCAGCAGACTCAGGGGAGAAGCGCGATCTCCTATGGCCATGAAAATTGATATTGAACATGGAAGGGAAAATCTCGCAAGCTGATAGCAATTAGCTAAAAAGGATTTGCGACTCCATGATTCATCACGCCAGGGGACCCAAGTCATTTGCAGACGCTGTTTCGAGAGTCCCTTTGCACAGCTCTGAGCTCTGCCTCTGCTCGTCGCTCACACTGGGTGTGACATTTTCGGCTCTCAGAGCCCCTTTCTAGAACAGAAGCTGCCACAGCCGGGTGGTTCTCTCTGTCAGAGACGGTTTAATGAGAAGGCACTCGAAGTGGGACTCAGAGCCATTCACATCTGAGGTATTCAGGCAGGAAAGGGAAAGACGGTTTTCCGCAAGAATTTCTTGGGTCGTCGTTTCTGTTTAAGAAAGTAATTTGTGACTCCGGGTCAATTAGAAAATTGCACCTAAATGAATTAATCAGAACAGCAGAGCCCAGGCATCGGAAATGTCCCTGAGAGGGCTTTTCACAAAGGAGGGCTCTGCTCCAGGAGCTGCCGCTGCACCCTGGCCGCCGGGCGGCAGGACCCCTGCCCTGCTCCGGGCAGGTGCTCGCCCGCCTTCCTGCCCGCACCTGCGCTCCGGGCCATCCAGTCAAATGCTGCGAAGCGGTCCGCTATAATAATAGGCCGCGCTTCCCCAATTTCTTAAATGAGCAGGGAGTTGGGTTGCAAGTTGGTCACCAACGGCGCAGAAAATTCTGTATTGCGTCTGTCTCCAGGGAGAGATGTGACCCCGATCTGGAGGTGAAACCTGAGGCTGAGAGGGCGGCGGGACCGCAGACAAGAAGGGGGCCAGCCCTCGCCCTGCGGCACATCACAGACAAGAGTTGCCTTGAGGACGTACTTCTGTAGGATTTGCATACGTGAAGGGAACAGTACATTTATCTACTACTGCTTTTAATTTCAGTGTGTATGGGTGTGTTACAGATACATTGAATCCAAAGCTTCTTTATGAGAAAAGAGCACCACAAACAGACCAAACGGGAGCCCCATATGATCTCAACACCACGGGGACATGGGGTCCCAGCAGCGACGCATTCTCGTGCCGCACCTGTGCAGCCTGATGGAGGGTGGGTGTGGGAAGTCCCCAGGTGTAGCCCCTCCCTCGGCCACGGCCGCCCCAGCCGCCCGCAGGCACCATGACCCCGCAGCCCTTTGCAACCCGACCTCAGGGTACCTGTCCGGGAGATGACCACTGGTCTGGCTTCCTGTTGTTCATACCGAAACCATCTCTGCGTACTTGTGCACGGTTTTCTTCTGATGGCCAGCACAGCCACGCGTGCTTTCCCTGTGCTTTTAGGACCAGCGGGACCCTGTCACTGAAAGAAGGTGGGAAACCAGGAAATAGCAGGAATCAGACAGACTGAAATGCCAGAGGAAATACAGGCATCTTTGTGGGAAGCTGGGATCCAGATAGAGACAGGGATGAGGAGAGAAGAGCCAGAGCATCTGGGGCTGTGGGAGTCACCACCCAGCAGGCGGCAAGAGCATTCTGGGTGCGCAGACGCACCCCTGGGCTGGCCTGAGGACCCCCTTGCCTCCTGTCTGACACGTGGCTGTGAGGGTTTCGAGAGCGCCATTCCCCGCGGTGTCTTTGATGGAAGTAGAAGTGGTTCTTTGTGAGGCTTGTTGATGTTGGGTCCATGGGATGGGTCACGGAGGGCTTTCCCTCTGCTTCTGCACGGGGTCCCCGGAGAGTGACAGCATGGTGCTCAGCGCACAGCGGGCCTCCGTGTGATTCACCAGGTGCTCCACACTCCCGCGTCCTCCGCGACCCCCCCCAGTCTCCTGATTCTGTAAGCAGGTGCGCTCCGCTATCCGAACATCAGGATGACAGTCCTCACTGGCGACGAAGCAGCCCTTGTCACTTCTGCAGGTGCGAGAGGTCAAGGGGGTCATCCGGGCAAACACCTGGCTGTTCCGGAGCTCCGAGGTTCAGGCCGTGCAGATTCCATGCCAATGTGTCACGCAGGTGTTCTCAGAGCCAGCGTCCCCTTCCCACCTGTTTCCCTCATTCCCCCGGAGGACAGACTGTCTCGTTGGGTGGCCCCGGTGCACGAATTATCTTAGATGTGATCCCCGACACGCCCATCTGGGAGTGCTGACGCTCGGCTCCCTGAGCTGCCGCCCCTCCTTACTCGGGGCCATGCTCGTCTCCTCCGGGGGAAGGCGTGGTGCCTGCTCAGGCTGCCACAGGACTCCCAGGTCATCCGGGCTGGAGACCCTCCTCCTCCCCCTGCCAGCATGAGCGAGCCGGCTCCTCACTAACCGGCCCTTACCTCATCGGACGCCCTCCAGTTAGCTGGCCAAGTCCTCCTCCTGCGTCTGTGCCGTGGCGACGGGATGATCCTACCCATGGAGCCTGGGGCGGGAACAGGGTTGCACGGTAGCCGCCACGTCAGGACTGAGCCCAGAGTCCCCTGTGTCCTTCACACGCATTCTCCTGGGGGACACAAGAGCTGCTTAGAACAACAGCTGCTCAGCAAGTCAGGCCAAAACCGCTGATGGCTCACGAATCCGGCAGGACGTGGGGCAACAGGTAAACGTATCCCACACCGGGAACTGGATCTCGTGACCTTGTGTCTCAGGGAGGTCAGAGAGTACAATGGAGAAGAGTTGTGGGAGTGCCACAGAGCCTGTTTGGGACCGCATCCAGGGAGGGAGAGAGCTGGGCTCCCTGAGCAGGCACAGGCAGTGTGAGCACGGGTGGGAGGGTGCTGGCGTGCTCACAAGTACCAGATGCCGTCCTAAGCCCCAGTGCTTTGACCTTGAGAAGGTCAGCTTCCCACTACCACCTCCCTGGTTCTCAGGCTAAGAAGCTAAAATAGCATGGGTGATCACAAGGGACGTTGGTCACGCACACATGCTCAGGTACCCTGGCACCTGGACCTCAGGAGGCCCTGGCCCGTGGAGGGGACCCCCGTTGGGTGAGGCTTTCCCCATCCTCCTCCCTTCCTGCAGGAACGTGCATGTGCTCTGGGACGGGTCCCAGCGTCCCTCTTGTCTGCGGCCATTGGCCTGTTATGCCTTTCTCATGGGCGCTTACCATTTGCTCCCCTTCCACCGAATCTGTACATCCGCCTGCTCATCTACGGGTCTCAGTGTCCTCAAGGAGCCATGGCGGAGAGTGAGGGCAGCCTGTGTGGCTTCAGGCTGGGCAGCCAGGCCGCGTGCGCCCATTCTGGCCCTGGCCTGCTGGGTGGCCCTGTGCACGTCCCCGTGCTGCTCAGGCTTCTTACCGTAAAGACCTAAGCACCACCCCAGTCAGCGGGTCTTCCTATGAGTGGCTTAACTACCGTTCGCCAAGTCCTTAGCACAGGACACACACACAGGGGAATAGACGCCGTTACCTATTAGTGGGACCGGGCCGTGCCTTGTTCGCCTTCTTACGCGCTTACTGCCGACCCTGATCATGTGCACAGACCAGAGCTGGCCCAGCGGGCGCTGGCCTCCTGCCCCTCCCCGGCTCCAGATCAGGGTCAGGAGAGGGCCCGGGGCTGTGCGAGGCTTCAGGGAGGCCCACGGTCGCTGCCCAGCTTCGGTGGAATACTGTGCTGGTCAGCTCGTGGGCCCCCCTCCAGCATCCGGGCCCCGCTGGCTCTGATGCCCTCTACCCCCATGGCTTGCCATCAGGAAAGCCTCAGCCCAGCCTTGGGGCCCGTAGCCGCACACGTCCCTGGTGATTGAGCGGTGCTGTGTCCACGGCATTAGCAGAGACCGGCCAGCAAGGCACAGTCCCTCCCGCTCCCGGCACCTGCGCACTTTGCCTTGACGCTGCTCTCGGGGGTCCAGGAAACCAGGGCTTCTGCTGGCCTGACACGTGCTTCTGGGGTCGAATAAGCACCAGCCAGATGCTTCGGTTCCTGCTGGTTCTGGCTTCCTAAAAGGATCAAATGCAAGCTGTACTCACACCCAAGGAGTCCGCAGGGCACGAGTGTGCTCCTTGCACGATCAAGCTCCATGGGGCAGCAGCGGTTCTCAGGGCGGAGGTGGGAGCCTTCGTGTTGAGGCTCCAGCAGCACGAAGCTCCCCAGGAAGCCCCAGTGCCTGGCCGGTGGGGCAGCGGCTGCATGGTGGGGCTTCATCTGGGGACTGGTCAGGACTGCGTGACGGACCCTCGGTCTGCACAGCTTCCTTTCATGCCATCTTGGTTTATGAGTCTAGGACGCCACCGACAGTGTATTAACTTCCTGGCAGGGAGGTGACAAAGGACCACACCCCGGGTGCCTTCAAGCAAAAGAAGCTTGTTCTCTCACATTTCTGGAAACTGGACGTGTGACGCAGGGATGGAATGATCCCCTGATCCTGAATGCAGGGCCACATTCACCCAGGGGCTCCAGAGATAGCCCATCGTCACAGCTCTCCCAGCCTCCGGCACTCCCGCTGCTCTGGGCTCGTGGCCATCACTCCCGTCTCTGCCTCCACCATCACGGGGCCTCTCACCATCTGCATCTCTCCATATCTCATGTCTCCCTCTCTTCCTCTTGTAAAGACACCCCTCATGGCTTGAAGGATCCACCTGAATCACCCAGGATGTCCTCATACCCTTAACCTAATCCCATGGGCACAGACCCTTTTTCCAAAAGGTTCCATTCACCAGCTCTTCTGGTGAGGTCTTGGCCACCCCTCCATGCAGCTGCCGATGTCTTCAGAGCCAAGGGATAAATGGGGTAAATTTGAGCCAAGTGCCTTATGCAGAGTTTGGGGAACATGTGTAGGCCGCCTCCTTTGGCCCTAGAAAGCCCACTGTTAGTAGAACCATGGAGGCGAAAGGAGGCAGAATAATTCTTCCCAAGGTTTCAGTGATTTAAGTTTTGTACACAATTCTATTGTGTTTTTTGCCAAGCCTTATTTTTACTTTTTGTGACTGTAATACAGGCTTAGCACAAATCGTGGTGAGTACCAGTGCAGTTTGCTGACTTTGCAGTGCCCCTGAGTCTTCTGATTGTTTTGATCGTTTGGGAACTACATTTATTTTATGGCTTTAAGCTGACAGAGAAAGCAAAGTCTTTGCATCAGGCAATGTGCAAATAACCACAACTTTTGTAACTGGAGAATTTACCTTCTTCACATCTGTGCTGGCCCTTGGGTCACTGTCACAGTGCTGGGAGCTGTGGACCCCCACTGTTTGTTGAATGACTTCTTAAGGACGGGAAGCGCAAAGGGGAAGAGAACGTGGTCGGGAGGTCGGCTGGTTGGGCTTTAGAAGACACAGACAGACAGCTTTTAGTTTACTTGCTGAAGAATGCAGCACTTTGAAAAATTTTAAATCAGAAAAGAGTCAGATTTGGACAAGAAAAAAGGAGAGACAAGACATTTCAGTTGTGGGGATACATTGTGGTCTGAATTGTGTACGCACAAAACTTGTGTGTTGAAGTCCTGTTTGGAAACAGGGTGATTACAGCTGTATTTGGTTAAGTCACAATGAAGTCATCCTGGTGGGGTGGAATTGTGTCTAAAAACCTGAAACCCAGAGGAAAGAATCAGGAAGATCTAAATAAATGGGAGATAATCCACATTCAAGGATTTACAAACTCAATGTACTCATGATGTCACTTCTCCCCAAATAGACACACAGGTTAAGATTTTTTGTGTAAATGTGGAAAATAATTTTCTAAAATTTATATGACAGCCCAAGGAAATAGAATAGCTAGGATAATTCTGGAGAAAAAAAAAATCACTCTATTCCTATTTTAACGATTCCTGTACATACAGTGACCAAGACCTTGTGATACCAGTCGAGGGACAGAGACAAAGATCTAGCAATGAAAGAGGAGAGTCCAGAGAAAGACCTCACTCTCGTTCATCCAGCTGGGTTTTGACAAAGGTGCAGAAACAATTCGAGGGAGGAAGGACAACCCTTACAAAACATGGGACCGAGGCATCGGACACCCACAGGGGAGAAAGCCCACACCTCCAAGAAGGGGTAATTCAGGGGACCGTCCATCTGGTTCCATGTCCTTGGGGACGAGGCTTGGCGAAGTGTTCTCAGATACTGTCAAAAGCCTGATTCGTAAAAGAAAAAAGAAACAACAAACAAACAAACAAACAACTGAACCCACTGGACGTGATCACAATGGAAGAATCCAGCTGTCCGATGAAGAGCGCCGGCGTGGGACGAGGAGAAGACGTGCACACAGCGCTCGCCAGCCAGGATGCCCACCCAGAAAACATCCAGAGTTCCCCAAACTCATCCATCAAGCAATGAGTGATCCCGTCAGAAAGCAGACGAAGGCATGAGAAGAAGCTCCAACACGAGAGCGACGCGCGGGGGATGCACCCCTGGACGCCGGCTGTCCGTGCCCGCCCCTGGGGGGGGGGGGGGATGAGTCAGTGCACGTCTAGCGGGGCAGCTGCTGTGAGGACGCTCGTGACAGCTGCGCGCGCTGGAAAACAGTGACACAGTTTCCCAAAGAGCAAACCCCAAGAAACAACCAAAAACACCCTTTGCAACCTGGCCCAGCGATCACACTCCCGGGCGTGCCGTCCAGAGAAGAGAAAGCGCTCCCCGCACTCAAGCCTGCGCCGGACTGTGCCAAGCAGTGTTATTCCCGGCACCACGGACGGACAGTCAGCAGCCCACGCGGCCCTCGGTGGGCGGTTGGGCACCACCCCGAGGCCCGGAGTCCTCGGGAGCCTGAACACCGGTCAGCAGCTCGCAGGACAACACGCTTCATTTCTACGACACCTACGTGGTCCCCCAGGGAACGGTCCCGAGAGAAAACAGGCCATCAGAAAAAGCAACGTATCGTATGACATTCTTGCGATCACACAGCGATAAATGGATGAACGAAGCCCGAGGAGAGGCTGTCCAGACTCCGGGGGTGAGTTTCACTGCCGAGGGAGGTGGCAGGGAGCTCTGAGGGACCGTCTCCGGCACGGGTCCTGGCTGTGACACCGTCCCAGACATCGGCACCTGGGATGGGATGTCACACACCATCGTGTTCATTGCCTCAAAGCCAAATCCCGGTTTTGAAACTATCACTATTAACCAGTGGCCTCTGGAGACCCGGGTGAAGGAGGCAGAGCCCTCCGTACTAGTTTTGCAACTTCCTAGGGATCTAAGATCGTTTCAAAACAAAGAAGTTAAAGTTGAAGAAGAAGAAGAAGAAGAGGAAGAAGAAGAAGAAGGAGAAGGAGAAGGAGAAGGAGAAGGAGAAGGAGAAGAAGAAGAAGAAGAAGAAGAAGAAGAAGAAGAAGAAGAGGAGGAGGAGGAGGAGGAGGAGGAGGAGGAGGAAGAAGAGGAGGAAAAAGAAGAAGCCGCCACCGCCAAAAAATACACTTAAAAATGAAGAAAAAAATACGAAATGAAGCCCCATGTATCAAGAGATCCCGGTCAGAACCCTCGGCAGAAGAGAAACGCGTGCACGAGTGGTTTCAGTCACGTGGAACTAGACCGTGTGAAGTTTACTGGCTTAGCCTGAGCGGGAGAAGCACGGAACTGCGCGGGGGACCGTCGACACCGCCTTCCGACGAGACTGCAGAAACACAAGGAGAGAGCCCAACGTAACCTTGAAGAACTTTACTTTTTTGAAAGCCCTGGAGCAAATAAAGCCGAGAAACTTTGAAGAGGCTGTTGTGAGGCGTTGCTTGTCCTGCGCTGTACGCTTTCCCGCATGCGGCTGGTCAAAACCGAGGGAGGGGCGGACCCCCAGACACACGGCCGAGAGCGCCGGGGGTGCCGGGCCCTTGGCGAGAGGCCGAGCATCTCCCGCACCCGGGCGGGGTGGGGACTCCATGGGTCTAGAGGCTGCACATGGGGAGGGCACCAGAGCCCTGAGCCCGCTGACTGAACCGCTCTTTGCTCTGAAACTGAACGGTGGATTTAGAGTGATTTCTGACTCGGTCGCAAGAGGCAAGTGTGAATATTGTGCGGGTTTAGTAAGAGAAGCAGAGGGCAGATCGCCCCCGCCAGCCTGCAGCCCCCCGTGACCAGTTAAAAGGGAGACGGAGCTTTTCCACCAGGCCTGAGTTCAAGGTAATCGTGGAGTCAATGGTGGGGAGCAGGGCCAGCGCTCAGGAGGGATGCCAGACACGTGCCAACGGGGCCTCCATCTCTGCTGCCCGAGGTGAAACGGCCACCAGGGTACCGTGCCCCGTCTGTGCGGCCCTGTTTGCAGGGGGTTTTCCTTCCTGTTTGGACTGGGGGTGGGGAGGTGCCCAAACCCAAGGGCGCCTTGACCTTACCTCTGCATGGCATCAGACCCGGGAGCAGCTCTCAGTCCACGAAAAATGGCCTCCGTCTGTCCCTGGGCGGGGTGGCCCCCCGGGCTTCCGTCTCTACACGCAGAGGTTGGTTCTCCCTGCTGAACACACCATTGGGCAGGAATCATGTTTATTCCTTTGGACAAAGAGAATCTCTTTTCTTCTTCTTCTTCTTCTTCTTCTTCTCCTTCTCCTTCTTTCTCCTTCTCCTTCTCCTTCTCCTTCTCCTTCTCCTTCTCCTTCTTCTTCTTCTTCTTCTTTTAAATCATGGTCTGTTGGTTGTAGGGTGGCTGCTGTCCATCGAGTGTGTGTGTCCCCCAGTAAAACAGGTGGTAGAATCCTAAGCCCCACAGTGGCGGTGTTGGCAGTTGGGGCCTTTGGGAGGTGATTAGGTCCTGGGAGTGGAGCCCTCAAAATTGAATTTGTGCCCTTCCCTTAGTGCTCCCTTGTCCTGTCTGCCATGGGAGGCCACAGCGAGAAGACAGCTGTCCACAAACCAGGAAGGGGGAGCTCACCAGAGCCCACCCAAAGGAACGGGTGCCTTGATCTTGGACTCTCGGCCTCCAGAATCCAGGAAACAAGGTTATGTGTGTGGTCACCCCCCGTCCACGCTGTTGTTATGGCAGCCCTGCTGGGCCACGACACCAGCACCAGAAAGGTCCTCTACTTCACTTCCGTCATTTACAGAGGAAGGAGCTGAGCCTCCTGCTCCAGGAGGCCGCACCACGGGGACCCCGCCGACCCAGGCCCATCTCCCAGGTCTCCCACGGGACCACCCACCCGCCTGCCCTGCCTCTCCTGCCGCAACGCGCCCTGGTACCCTCGCAGGCCCAGCAAGACTCCGAGGCCCCGTCCCAAGACCCATTTGGCTCAGGACTCAGCAACCCTGAATTCAGGGTTCACTGTAAAGGTGAAAAGTGAAAAGTGAAATAATTTCTGGGTGGAAACTGTTCGATTAGGAAACAGAACGCTGTGGATCACTATGGGTGCTTATGCCAACTGGTACTAGTGCTGTGGTTTCTGGAGACTATGCTCCTGGGGTCCCCGTCCAACAGCCCTTGAGACCCGAGTGCCATGGATGGGCAGGGAGTGGGCACAGAAGGGACATGCCCCAGCTGCCCGGCGACCCGGGCACAGCCCGGCCACGCTGTGATTCCCACCTGCGGGACGCCCGGCACTGAGATCGTCTGCTTCATTGTCGTCAGCCCCTGACGGGGTAGCTGTCGCCAGTTATCGATTCCCAAGACAAAACCTTCAGAACGCAGAACAGAAACAAAATGTAAGTATATACCTTAAACCCCACCCCCCCACACACTCAACAAACTGAGTCACAACGTCCCCCCGCCGGAATAATCTGTGTGCAACATTGCCCAGTCCCGCAGGAGGCCCCATCCCTCCGTGATGTCATCCCTGGCCCGGGTGTGAAGGCTCCTCTAGCCTCGGGGTGACAGGAACGCTCAAACTGACCATGAAGCACGAAAAGCGTGTTCCTATGTGGCTTTGTCACGACTCACGGGGCGGATTGGATTGGACTCGCCGGGCAGCTTCCAGTTTGCCTGATACCACAGATGTGATGCATAAGTATTTTATGTACACCCAGAGGCCCTTTTTGGAATTACAGAGTTTCTGCAAATAGTGAAATAAATACACAGAAATGCTGAAAAAATTAAAGGAAACATTTCCACCTCCCGCACCTCACGTGCAGCTAACTGCTGGGCTGAGCTTGACAGGGCTGCAAATGCCCGGCCGTGGCCGCCACGCAGCACATTTTCCATGGCTCCGAGCTTCTTATCAAAGGGTGTGCAAAGGATTGTGGGCAGCAGATCAAGCGGTTGGAGCTGACAATCTGACTTTGCTCGTTTAAGCTATCATGAATTAGATGTAAATCAACGAGCCTGTGGGAGGGAAAGTGGCTTGTTGTCTGTGGCTGGGCGTCTGTGATTGAGACACCACACGGCTGGGGGCAGTGACCACTTCCCAGCCCGTTGGCTCTACATCGACTCACCAGAAAGATGAGCCCAGGCTGGTGCCCAGGTCTGGTTCCAGGGCTTAGAGCGGCAGGAGCCGCACGCGCACGGCTGCTGGGGAGCGTTCCTGGTCCCTGCTGGCTGCAGAAGGGGTCGCAGGGGAGGAGAATGAGGTCTACAGCAGGGGACCCATGAAGAGGCCACAACGCCAAGGAGGCGGGGGGAGCTGGGGCGCGTGCCCGTCCGCCTGCTGGAAGTCTGGGCATCAGGTCTTCTTCCTGCTCCAGGGCCTGTCGTCTCTCGTGTGGGATGAGCCAGACCAGCGGTGGCGTGGGTGCCCGGGAACGCTGCATGGGGTGGGGGGGGACTCCAAACCACCCCCCTCCACCGTGGGGATCCCAGGAAGAGATGTGAGGCATGTGCTTGTGCTACGAAGAGATCAATATTTCAGAATTCCTCTGGTCGGCCTGCCATGGGACGTTTACCTTCCATGGGGCCGAAATGCTGATGCGGCCCTCAGCAGCAGGGGATACGGCCCTAGTGTTGCTCAGGGCAGCCCGCAGCCTCCTGGCCGCTGAGGCAGGGAGCCGACCAGAGCTACGCTGCCGGCACACAGCACGGTCTTCTCAGAACCTTCCAGAGGAAGCCATAGACAGCTCACGTGGCTGCGGAAGAACGTTCTCTGTGTCGTATCAGGAAAGGCCAACGGAGGTACTGGTTCGCCCTCTGCCTCCAGAGCCAGCTGCGTCCCTGTGCAGCCCTGCCCTCCTTCCCGCCTGCAGAGGAGGACAAGCGTGCTCTCACCACGACTCCCGTCCTCGCCCCCATCCCCGGGCAGGAGAGCGGGGCAACCCTTCCACAACCTGCATGTGCCGTGTCCCGGGGCCCTGGGTCTCCATCCAGCATGTGGGAGGGGTCCCCTGGGCAGCTTGTTCAGTCACACACCTGAGGCCCGGCCCAGAGTCTCTCCTTCAGTGTACGGGGGTGGGGGGGAGCTCGCAGGTTCCCAGGCACCCACGTCACCGCCGTTCCGGGAGCCCCACTTGACTCCGCTGGTCCAGACAGTCTCCCCAGTGACCAGACGGAGAGCCTCCCTGCAGGTTCAATGCTAGTGTGCCTCCCCCGAAACCTGTACCCTGAGGCAGCTCCTGAACCCCCGGCCTGCCTGTCCATTCTGGTTCCTGGTTTTTACCCAACTTCTGAGAATGGATATATCCCCCCAAGTTCCAGGGTCACCTGTGATGTCTCTCCGGGGTCCCTTTCGAGACGCAAGCTCTGTCTTACGTGAGCACCTTCCAGGAGCGTTTCCCACCTTCTCGGCCTCCCTCCTTCCCGCCGGAAGACTGTTACCTCACGGATCCAGTCCGTGTGTCCTAACAGCTCTGCCTCCCTCCCCCCAGCCCTGCCGCCTCCCCGGGTCGGTCGCTATGCATGTGAAGCATTTTCATCCTGCATTATCCGTATTTCTTCCCGGGGACGCAGCGTTCCAGGAGCTCTCAGAATCCAGCCCCCTGCACGGTGACCTGCTGCAAAGGCCCTGCTGGAGACGGATGGCACGGCTAAGTGTTTGACAAATTTCCACCCGTCCGCCAGTAAGGCCCATTTTCCAATAAAGCTGATGAAACCTGATAAAAAAAAAAAAACAAAACATTGGAGGAATCAAAAGGCCCCCGGGCTAAGTGGAATCACATCTCGTGAAATTCCACATTCAGCATCATCTATATTGGAAATATTAAAAAATTCATATATAGTGAAATGATAGATACTTATGTCACTATTTTAAAAAGTTATGCTGATAGAGCTGTCCCTCGCTCCTCACGGAGTGCCCCCCTGAATATGAGAAGACGGCGTTACCGACCCGCAGGCCTGGCCGTGGCGTGCGGCGTGGGACGTGCGCGAGACCTGCCCTGAGCTGGCCAGGCTGCCCCCAGTCGGACCCGCGGCCCGGCCGGGCCTGCACAGAATGCGGAGGCAAGAGCAGGGCCGGCAGGGACTGTACCTGTCACAGGGGTGAGGGCACAAGGATGTGAGCTGTGAAGCCACGGGCCCGGCGGGGGGGGGGTGACGGGTCCTGAGGCCAGTGTCCTTGCCCAGCCCTTTCCGCGAGGGTGGCCGGCTCAGCCTGCGTCGAAGCCCCAGGGATGCGGTGAACGGCCGGTCTTGGGTTCGGACGGTGCTTAGAGCCCCTTCCGTGGCACCCTGGTCAGCTCCGACCTGATTTCCTCCTCCATGCTCCTGGGAACAGAGAGAAGGGAGTCCTCCCAGCCGGACATGGTCTCCCTGCTCGGTGCCACCCAGAGGTCTGTACGGACGCGTCCCTGTGTGCTGACACCAAGGCCCCATCAAGACAGGGGAGGTTCCCCTGGGTGGAGTGCCGCTTCTCCTTCCCCAGCACACGGCGGTGAGCAAGGAGTTCAGCAGAAGGGCTGGGGTAATGCTGGGGCCAACTCACAAAGACGAAACCACTTCTGGTGAGGGCGAGTCAGCCCTGAGCCGAAGAGGTCATTGGACACCTTGCAGGTTCCCTGCAGGGCCTCCCCCCTGCCCCTTGCATCCTTCCACGTAGCCCCCCGCCACACATGGTGACCACATCCCTTCAGGAGGCCACTTTCCTGCTCCGGGGCCCGTCGTCTCTCGGGTGGGATGAGCGTTGATCCGACCACCCTGGTTTTCATTCTTCTGCTGCGTCTGGAGCCCCCGGTCCCCTGTGTTCCTACACAGCCTCGTCCTTGTCTCTCCTCACCGTGCGGAACTCATGACTTCCCTCCACAAACATGTCTACGTCCCGTGTTCTGTCGCTCTCGTTCTAAGCATGGGAAGTTCTAAAATGAGTTGTCATAGAAGGAGTGGGAGGGTCTCCGTCCTCGGAGGAGCGGGTCCCGCCGCAGGCGTCCGGAGGGCTGGCATGACGCGTGGCTCGTCCTTGAGACAAGGCGTGCTGGCCTCCTGGGCGTTGGCGTCTCTTGGGGGCGTCCAAGACGAAGCGGAGCGTGCAGAGTGGCCGCGTTCAGTCCATTATGCAGAACGGATGCTGCTCATTAACCCCCGGCGTGCTGGCTTCGTTTGCATTCGGAAATGTTACGTCTAAAGATAATGAGTGTTTCCTCTGATACTCCTTTGGTTGGGGACGCTGTGAGGCCCGAAGAAGTTCGATGCTCCTGCAACGTTCCATAGGCCATCTGGGAGTTCTCAAGGGGGATCTGACCGATGGGAGCAGAGCTGGACCCCGCAGGGGAGGACACATAGCTCCAGCCTCTGCCACTCAGAGAAGGGCAGCCCGGCTTCCGTCTCTAGAGGCAGGGAGACATTCTCAATGGAAAACTGAAAACCAGTTGAAGCCATCGTCTTCAGAGTGTCTGGGCTTGCCTGTGCGTTTGCTGGACGGAGGTCATGGAGGGACAGTCACTGTGGATTCTGTCCTGCTTGAACGGGATGAAGATGAGGATGCTGAGTCCGGCCAGCACCTCCCACGGCATCGTGCGGGGCCCAAGGCGCAGGTCCTCCCTTCGGTCACCCGACCAGTGGGATACTCTGGTTCCCTGCAGCTCACGGGCTGGCGTTGGGCGCTGGCGGCATGTCCTGCAGTGGACCCTCCGTGTTCTCACCCCAGGCCCGTGGGACCCCTTCAGGTGCACTGTGTGGGACACAAACCCCACCACACAGGGTGCCTTACAGAGCCAGGCCCCTTAAACATGAAGAACTCAGCAAGGACTGGGTTCCAGGGTCCGGGGCAGCCCTTCAGTCCAGTGTGGCCGCGTGTGCGAGCTCCCCTACCCCAAACCTCAGAAGACCTCCTGTTTCTCACAAGGGGAGCAGGCTGCACGGTGGCTCCCCAGCAGGGTATGCCGCCCAGAACCCCAGCGTGATGGTGTTTGAGAAAGGTCTCCACGGGTCTCGTCGAGGGTCTGGAGATGAGACGTCCTGGAAGGGGCTGGGCAGGCAGCACGCCGGGCAAGGGCCTGTGTGGGAGGCAGCCGGTGGCCAAATGAAACGCCACCGCCCAGGGCCTCAGCAGCACATCTTGTCACCCAGTCTGAAGGCTGGGTGACCACAATCAGTTTGGGTCCTGGGGAGGCCCCAGGGCCGGGCTTATCGAGGGCTCCATCCTCATCGTGTCCTGACGTGGCCTTTCTGTGGTGCCTAGAGGTGTGGGGGGCGGAAAGGACAGAGACAGAGAAGAGAGGACAGAGAGAGGGAATGGGGCAGGGAGGGAGACGGGGGATCCGTGAGACAGCCCTGGACCCGTGGCTGTAAGCCCCAGCCTGATGACCCCATGTAGGCGCAGTTCCTGCCAGAAGACCCCATCTCCAAACGCGGTCACACGGGACTTACAGGGTCAACACAGATGTGTGGGGACAGGACTGTGGCCTCGCCAGTCCAGGGAGGAAGCAGGGAAGAGGAGCTGGCCTCCAGGACGGGAGGGCATTAGTGTGGGGCAGAGACCGGGACGGGGACTCGGGAGCCGGCGGGGTGGGGGCTGTGGCGTCTGGGGCAGCATGGCCCCAGCCACCCTGTGCAGGCATGCGGGCTCCAGGGGTCAGAGCACACACTCTATCTGAGTCCCCGGGGCTGAGGGGACCCGTCGCAGAGTCCCGGGGAGTTGACATGGTGGCCGGCTCCGCACATGGACACTGGGGCAGGTCTGTGACTGCAGGATGCGTCCGCACCGAGCAAGCGCACAGATGACAGCTCCACGGAGCATGGCAGGGACGTCTGCCCCTCAGTGAGGGAGCCAGTGGGGGGAGGGCCCCGCCCAAAGCAGGGAGACCGCAGGGTGGGCCTGGCGCTGGGCGCAGATGGCCCCGTACATGGTCAGGATGGCGGTCAGGTCTCAGAATGGCAACCACTTCAACGTCCCTGTACTGGGGCCGAGGTGACCTGTTCCTGGTCACAGGCCGTGTGCGGCTCTGGGCCTTGGACCAAAGGCAAGCTGGTGAGCAGAGCCCATCTGTGCTGACCCCAGATGACCCAGCGTGCATCCCCTACAGGCAAGGGGCTCCCCGCACTGGCAGCACCCCTCCGTACCCCACCTCATGCTGCCCTGAACACCCCTGCATGGGGAACGTGTGTGGACGGTGGCCTGCGCCATCTGTCCCTGCCTCAGTCCCATGTGGCCAGCAGAGGCGATGACCCAGGTACTGTCACTGGGGGTGGAGGGCAGGTCTCTGTCAGGGAAGGGAGCCGCATGAACCCAGCTTAGAGCTCGCAGCCCCTCGGTGGCTCCTGGGCTGCATGTAATCCAAGCCCTAAACCCTACACCTCTTAGCTCATTGCTTCCACGGGGCACTCATTGAGCGCTGGACCAGGCTCGTGCTCCGCTCCAGATGCAGAACAACCCTTCCTGCCCTTTGGTCATGGACACGTGTTTCCCCTTCAACATCGGATGTGAGTTCTGGACCCTCTCCAAAGGGAAATGCATGTGCTCACACAGTTTCGCCTAAAACATCAGGGTGTTTACGAGGCCTCCAGAGCTGATTGTGGTAAGAACCTGTATTTGGGGGGTTTCTGATGTGAGATGAAAACGCATCCCTGCAGAGCTCCTGACGTCAGGACGGACCCCGGCTGTGCCTGATGCTTCGCTGAGATTCTGTATGTTTAGCCACAAACGTGGCTCCCTCCGGTCGTTTCCGAGGCATGGGAGAACACTGGAGCCCAGCTGGGAGCGGGCGAAGCCGGTGGACTGGGGATTTCCACGCTGACAAGGGTGGGGAGGGAGCCCAGCTGGTGGCAGACATCGCTGAGCAGATAAGGTTTCTTCGTGGAAGAGGGGCACCTCGGGAACGGTCTCCAAGGAAATCTAGGGGAGAAGAAGCGTCTAGAAGATCTGGAGTCAGCGGAAGGGGAGCTCACAGTGAGGACAGGTGCGAGGCACATGAGGTCCCTGCATCTCAGGGTGGCATCACGATGTTGTCCCCAGGGAGGGGAAGAGCCCAGAGCCCACTGAGACGGCCGTGGGCCCGCCATCTCCGCAGCCTGGGATGCGTGTGGGGCCCGTGGGACAGGTGGCAGAGGGCGGGCGTAGTGTGCACTCGGGGGAAGGATGCCCGCGCAGTGGGAGTGGGAAGCCCTGCCCCCCGCCCCCGAGGAGCCGGAGGGCAGGGTCACCGACAGGAAGAGGAGCAGAGTGAAGGGGGTGAAATCATTTCTCCACCGGCTTGTCCTATAGCTCAGCAGTTTCCCACACCAGAAGAACGTTCCCCCAGGGAAGTCCTGTGTTGAGTGGCGGGAAGGTCCTCACTCGCAGGGCAGAACCAACAGGGGCAGGACAGATGGAGAAAGCCTGGGGGACTGCAGGAGCTCTTCTTCCCACCCCAGGCACGTGCACAACCCCTAAAGGTGCTGGCCAGGTACCCGCAAACCTTGCCGACATCTGGCAGCTCGCGTCTGTAGTGTCCAGACACGCGGGTGGGTCAGATTCTGCCGCTGAGGGAACTGGAGGTCGCAGGAACTGCGTGGACGGCACGGCTCCTGCAGGATGGGCTGTGTCAGTCCCCTCTGCAAGGGGACGAGGTGAACCGGAGGGCTTACATCCCAACGTCTTTCTCACGCCCTTTACACCCGGATGACTGCCGTAGGAAGAGGCAAGATGGGAAATGGGGCGGGTGGTGCTGGGGAGATGGGGATTCTCTGCACTCTGTGACTCTAAAATCGTTCCACACTAAATCTGTGTTAAAAACAGAGGGCAGAGTGGGGAGGGCGTAGGGGTGGCTAGAGCTGTGCCCGAGGCTGTGGGTTCCCGGCCCACGCCCCCTGATGGTCAAGACCCCTCTCCTGGTAACCAGATCGGCCTCTCCCAGGTCCGTGCCCCTCCTCCAGGGCCAACCTCAGCCAGAGATGGTCCCGTATGGCAGGTGCAAAAGGCCGGCCCCCCTTCTAATGTGCTCTCTTGGGGTGCAAGTGTGCGCCAGGGCTCCCTGTGGGGTCCGTACTATTTCTCTCTTTCCCCTGCCTCTTCTCCCGAGACCAACCCCAGAATGAATTGCTCAGTGAGGGTCCTGCGTCTCTGACCAGGCTTGGCGGGAGCTCTGCTAGGGCACCACATGGTTCACATCTTCTCACCCTCCACCCCCAGCCCCAAAGTCTGCAGACCAAGTGTGGACCGCAGGCCTTCCAGCTCCCAGCAGTGTCGGCTGTCCCTTCGGCCGCTGGCCACAGAGGAACCATGGGGAGGACCACCACTGTGTCTCAGGTCGGGTCTCTGTGAACTGTGGGAAATCAGGACTGAGTCTAGGATCCTTCCGTCGACCTTTGCTCTTTGATCGAGCGTGGACGTCCAGCCTCACGGCCCTGACACGGGAGTTATTTCGAGTCATTCTCACTGATACCTTCAGGGAGCTGCCTCCAAATTAAAGCCAGAGCCCTGAACTCTGCAGATGTATGCGAAATCGTAGGAACGCAGGCGTGAGAGCTCGTCATCCGGTCTGTTTCCTGCCGACGCAAGGTTGTTCTTGAACTGCACGTTCTCCCGAGTGGAGCTAAACGGCGCTGCGAAGGTCGCCGCGAGATTCTCCTGTGGACGACAAGCCTCACGGGCCAGCTCGTCCCCCTCCCCGCGTCAGCCCAGATCGCCCATTACAGTTTCACGTCAGCACCCCACATAGGTCTCATGCCGTGACTCCTTTCTCTTGATTCTAACACGACTGGCGCAATTAAATCACCCCCAAAAGAACAAGGTGTCCTATGCAGAGACCAATCAGAGTATCTAATGTATTTTGTCAAGCACAAAAGTGTGGGGGAGTTTGTAAGCAGGAAACCTGTACCCACAGCCGCATCTGCTTCCAGATCCCAACAAAACCACCCCTGGAGACTTGGGGACGGGAGAATGTTCCGACTCAGATGCATCCAGAATGCAGCCTTGTCAGGACTCCTGCATAGTGGACTGGTGTGGGTGATGCAGCCTCTTCCCCCTCCCATGAGTGCAATGCTCATCTTGGTAGACTTCCTGCTTGTAGATATGTGGGGTCTTAGAGGAAAGGGCCCGGGGGACAGATACGTCCTGTGGATGTGAGTCCTTGGCTCGGCTAAGCACGTGCTTGGCGCTGGGTCTGGGGGTCTTGAGTACAGAGCAAGAGAACATCACGGCGAGAGGCCTATCCGCTAGGTGACGGCTGTGGGGCTTTTTCCTCAGCCCTCACCCCTCTTCTCCAAACCTCTGGGGTCATAAGCCTTCCAGTAAATTCCCATTTGTTTAGGTCCATTTCATTTCTTGCAGCAAAGTATTCCTTGCTTCTGTCTAGGGTTTCCCAGCTCACCCACTGCCAGTTTGTCCTTCAGTGGTACCCCTGGCCAGGCCCCAGGATGACCTGGGAGAGCGTGAGTAGCCCCAGCTTCTAGACTCTGATGCTCAGAAGGAAGCAGGCCTGTGCATGGCACTCAGTGGCAGAGTTCCCATGCTGGGCACAGCAAGAATCCCCATTTGAAAGAATGTTTGCTGAGCACTGACTATATCACCAGGGCTCTCTCAACCAGTGTGGAAGGAAGCTGGCAAGACTGGTGTGGCCTCATGAGCGGGGAGGTGTGCTGGCAGGCATGGGGTCTGGCCTCTGCTCACAGTGAAGGTGCTGGAGACTCCCTGAAAATGCCAAGTGGGGCATGGGGAGGGAGTAAGGCAGAAGGCATCAACAGCTAGGGGCCACCGAGTGTCGGGTGTGAGCCCCTTGTCATCTACAAGCCTGGAGAAGAAGGTAGGGCAGGGTGCACAGCCGGAAGAGGCTGGGCAACTGGCCACCCAGGACCCCTGTCACTCTCAGTGGGAGCCTAATGGAGATAGAGATGCAGCTTCCCCTGGCGTTGGGCGCCATCATTTGGTAGCTGTCTGGGGACCCCATTCCTCTTCCTGGTGGTCTCTCGTGTTTCTGACTTGCTGGTCCCATTTCTGTGGTCCACATACTCAGAGATGAGCTAAAAGCTCCAGAGGTCCCAGGAGGCGACGACAGCTGATGAATGCCTTCTGTGAACGGACTGGGAAGGCGTTGTCCTGCCCTGAGAAATCCGTGGGCACTGAGGCATCACGTGCTTCAGGTCTGTGGCTCACTTTCCCCTTTGTGGCTGCTGAGTGGATTATGGGCCTCAGCTACGGAAATCAGGGACACCAGGCCCCCCAGCAGGACGTTGTGAGCAGAAGGCCATACCTGCTCCTTCCATTTGCGTCTGACGGTCCAACAAGTCAGGTTTGCAGCAAACATGCTGTGAGCCCGGACGAGGGGTGGCGAGTGTTTACCTCGGCCCCAGGGAGCAGAGGTGAAGGCCACCACCACTGGGCCGTCCGTGAGACTCCTTGGCTCTCTGTCCAAACTGGGGCTGGCAGTTCAGTGACCGGTGTTATGGAGCTGAGAATTCGCTCTCCTTCGGACGCAATTCCCTTCACCCCCACCGGGCCACCCTCCCAGCGTGACCTTCAGGTATGAACCTGGACCATGGCTTCGGCCTTGCAAGCAGCCAGGAGGTCCGTGGTCCTGTCTAGGTGTCTGTATACACCCACCAGCCGGCAGCCCCATGATCTCCACACCAGGAGGCCCCTTGAGTCCTGGCCAAGAGCAGGAAGAGCTACGGCATGTGAGTCCATTAGAATATACAGGACGCGCCTGCGGTCACTTCCGTGGCTTTGCCTGGGCGTGCCCCCAAAGTACATCGGAATAGCCCCGTCCCAGACCCCAGCTTTACTCCATCAGGACACAGTCGTGGATTCTGACTTGCACACTCGCCCTGTCATGAAGGAAAAGGTTACTACTCTGGGTTGGAGGAGATTAAGTGTCTGGTCCTAAGAAAAGCCAGCATGGGTCAGTCAGTGGTACGGAGCACACAACTTTAGAGGCTGGGTCCCTGAAGCTTCGAGGTCAGGTACCTGTTTGGGAAACCTGGTGCCGCATTCCGCACCAGGAGAGGCAGAACTTCCGCTGGGGGTAACCGGAATGCAGCCTTCTCCAAGCCTTGCGAGCCTCGTAATTACCAGCAAAGGCGATTTCATGGCAGCCTGTGTGAGCTGCTTTAGGTAAATGAGATCTATTCTCTGCTCATTGGCTTCCAATCTGGGAAAATGCGTTCCATAGAGAGGCTTGAACGAGGGACGCTGCGCTTGGACTTCTCAAGTCTGAATAGTCTAAGACAAATGCTTTCTTTGCTCTTTGGCTTGGCAGAGCACACACACAGGCCCCCGTTCGAGCGGTGCCAAATACGTGTCTTGTGTCAGGTAAGGGTAGACGGATAGGAGCCCCGGGCTACAGGCGCATCTAAAGGTAGTGACAGCAGGTAATGATACAGAGCCGACGCCTCGGAAAGCACGTCCATTCCTAGTTCAGTTTTTGGCAACTTTCATATAATTAAACTCAACAAATTATCGCTCCTAGTAACTTTTAATACATGAAACTGTAATATGTATATTATTGTATGTAACATGTTATTTAATTATATTAATGCCATATAAGTGCATCAAAGTTGTACGAAATAGGTTGGTAAATGAATGTTTTCTGTGGGTATGAGTGTGTCCTGCGAAAGGTCACAGTGCTCACGGATGGACAGGATCAGCACAGAGATGCCGTAGGGACATCCAGAGGTTGTGCAG
Organism: Enhydra lutris kenyoni; assembly: GCF_002288905.1. Classification (NCBI taxonomy): domain Eukaryota; kingdom Metazoa; phylum Chordata; class Mammalia; order Carnivora; family Mustelidae; genus Enhydra; species Enhydra lutris. Next base: position 2,264,433 of record NW_019154116.1, on the reverse strand, counting down.
GTAGAGGACACCTCCCAAGGTGGACCCACATGCCGCGCCCCAGTCTTGGGAACGGGCATCTGCTAGCAGAGCTGGGGCAGGACCGAAGCCACTGAAGCACCAGGAGGAGCCGGGTCTCTTGACGACGGACCTGTGAGCCATGCGCAGAGCAGGCTGGCTGCTGGCCGGTGAACTTGAGCTCTGCCTGCAGTGTGGTGATGGCTTCAAGAAGCAGGGACGGGGGCACCTGCGTGGCTCAGTGGGTTAAAGTCTCTGCCTTCAGCTCGGGTCATGATCCCAAGGCCCTGGGATCGAGCCCCACATCAGGGCTCTCTGCTCAGCAGGGAGGCTGCTTCCTCGTCTCTCTCTCTCTGCCTCTCTGCCTACTTGTGATCTCTCTCTCTGTCAAATAAATAAAGAAAATGTTAAAAAAAAAAAGAAGGAGAAGAAGAAGAAGAAGAAGAAGAAGAAGAAGAAGAAGAAGAAGAAGCAGGGTTGGATGGGGACGAGGCTCTCTGAGGAGAGAATTTCCAGCCAGAAATACATAAAGGCGGTGAAATCCAACTAATTTTCAGGAGGGGAGCGGGGAAGCCGCCTTATTCCTAAGCAGTCTTTGGGTGATTTGGAAACACCTGCTTGGGTGCTGGGAAATGATATGCCCCGAATGGCCAGTACGGCATCAGCCCTTCATTGCTGGCTGTCTGTCCCACAGACGGCACTGCCTGTTTCTTCAGAGCTCAGCTGTTCTTACAAATATACACAGCCACATACAGGAGATATCTGTCTTTCTGGACTTAAGACAACATACTTTTCCAACTTTTACGAAGCCCTGTCTGAACTCTGGCCTTCCATCCTCTCAGGCGGACACCAGCAGGAGCAGCTGACTCTCCGCAGAAGCTGAAGGAAGCGTGTCCTGACTCCCTGCAATGGCCTTGCCTGGGCCTGAGAGCATCTCACCGGGAGTCACGGTGGCAGGATCGTGGCCTCCCAAACGTGGACGGCAGCAGAGCACCGAGAATGCCCACCATTGTCTTCCCGTGGATCCAGGTTTGGGCTACGTGAGGCTACCGAGACATGTCCCGGCAAAACCTTTGTAGTTTCTTCTATAAACTAAGCATAAATTCCGTGGGAGATGACAGATGACTTCATACACCATGCAAGCGAGCTCAGACAATAGCTTTAGCCATGACTGATTGCCTTGCTGTAACCCACTTTATGTTAAATGCATTCTTGCTGTTCAATTCCACCGCTGTAATTTCGTTCTTCTGCTTCCCTGGCCCTCTGTGGACTAACCAGGTTCCTTCAGTAATGATTTCTTCTCCATTGTATTGTTTTCTGCATAATCAAGTTGGTAGGTGGGGGTTTGGGTGGCACGGCCATCTGTCAAGTTCATTTGCTCTGAAAATGCAAGAAATAATGGCCCCGACCACTCGGGGCTGTCCGCTCCAGGAGAGGACCAGCGCCTCCCTCTGCGCTATCCCCCCATTTCTCCAAAGTGTTTCCCTTTTCGACACAAGGCACATACGTTTCTTCCTACAGGACGGGCTGCTTACATATTTGGGTTCTTTTTTAGAAGGAAGAAATCCATATTTTTCCTTAGTACTTGTCCACCCCATCTTGCATTTATGCAGGCGTGCAAGTAAGGAGGTGTGCAACGTGCAGACTACAGAGCCCGTCTCGAGGCTGAAGATGCTGCCACGGCCTGAACCGCTCGCGAGCTCCTTCCGGTCGGGCGCCCGGACAGGCAGTGTGTTCCCTGAGGCCTGCAGAAGCAGGAGCGTCGGGAGACCCTGAGCCTCCCTCTCTCTGAGAGCCTCATCTCTCCCTGAGCCCGGGGACGGGAAGTGATCTTCTCGTCCCTCTGTAAACACAGAAAACTGGTAAACTCCTATTTTATCGAATTTACTGGTGTTGCTCACTGATACCTATCCGTGCAGAAAAAAGATGGGCAATGGGGAGCTTTTTGGGATTGCAGCTGTTTTCCTATTTAAAAGTGGTGGACAGACTCAAAGAAAAAATTGTAAATTTCTCTTCTTGAACCAGATGACGTGAATAAGATCAAAAGCCAGTAACGGGAGAGAAAACATCTCCGGGCTAACGAGTTCTTCCAAATTAAACTGTCGTGCTCGAAGATTATCATCAGTGCTAGGAACGCGCCTCATGTGTTCTTGTAACATTTTGGTGCCATTAGAGTTCTCTCCAGAGATGAACAGGACCACACGATCCCTAGAAAGTCTTTCCAAGCTGCTCCTTAGTCTTGGATTTATGTACAAAAATTTGGGACCCCTCCCAAAGATGCAAGAACATGATCTCTTCCTCAGTGACAGGAAGGACTAAGAGACCTTCCTTCCTAGTTTGGGGACTTTGGCCAATGCCTCTCCGAGGCTGCCACATGGGCCTGCTCTGCATGGAGGTGCACCTCGGTGAGTGGCTGTGCAGCTATGCCCAAGAGGAATATGGCCATGGATGACATACTTGTCAGATTTCTGCAGGGAAGTGAAACCAAGAGGAGATGTCTGTTTGTCTATCATCTATTTATCTATCTGTCTACCTACCTATCACAGGAGAAAGAGCAAGCAGGGGGTGGAGGAAGGGAGAGAGTGTGGAAGGAAGAGGTGTCCTAAGGAATTGGTTCATAAGATTATGGAGGTCAGAAGGTCCAACGATGTACCATCGGCAAGCAGGAGATCCAGCCGAGCCAATGCTGTAGTTTAAGTCTGAGTCCAAAGGCAGGAGAACATCAATGACCAAGCTCAAAGGCAATCAGACAGAGAGAGGATTCGTTCTTACTTAGTCTTTCACTTACTCAACTTCAACTGATTGGATGAGGCCCACCCACAGTGGGGAGGGCAATCTGTTTTACTCAGTCTACAGATTCAAATGCTAACTCAGCCAGAAACATCCTTAAAGACACACCCATAGTCATGCTTGACTAAATATCAGGGTACCCCATGGCCCAGTGCAACTGACACATAAAGACGACCCTCAGTGGCAGCCTTACCCTGGTTTATCTCCATACAGAATTCCAAGGAGACCTCTGCTTCACTCTTGAAACAAGAACAGGCAAGGGACTCTGAGGTCATGTGAGCAGATAGTGTCAGACCATCATACTGAACAGCTGCTGCTGAGATCACAGAAAGTGGGGAGAGAAACCGTGCCCCTTGGAAAGAGCCCCAGAGCTGCAGACACGCCTGGGAGAGGAGAATGTGGGTGACTTGGAGAGAAAACCCCCACCTCCTCTTGGGGTGAACTCAGCCCCTCTGGGCTCTCCAGGGGAAGCTTCACAAAGGCTCCCTGACAAAGACAGCCCCTTGTACACATTCATGAGACACCTGTCTTGCTTTAAAAATGCGTCCGTGTTAGAGTCCAAACTTTGGCTGGAAGCATATTACTCAGAAGACATTTTTCGGCTAATAGTCAAGCCTTAAAGGGGACATGAAATGTTTTCTGGGGATGTTGGCTTTGTGTGTGTTTGTTACACACTTGAAGTAATTCTTGTTCAATTTGAAGAACTCTAATCCTATAGCAATTGAGTTACAAATTTTTGTTTTTTCTCCCAAAATAAAAATTACTGAGAAAAATGGGCTCTACTTAGCACTGACTTTAGGAAGAGCAGGGTGGACAGAAGCTTGCAGGTTCAAAGTAACAGACCCACTTGGAGACTTCGCACTCACGTCCCAGAACGTGGTACACTGTACACACTTGAACTCCAAACACACATCATGCTCCGTCATGATTTCATAGTGAATGAGCTTGTCAGCTCATTAATTAGCCAGACTTAGATATTTTATTGCCCGGATTTGTGCTGATAAACACTTTCCCGGTCAGTTTTAAAGTTTTTAGAGATGAGGTCAGCTTTACGGGGAGATGTGGAAGTCTTCTGCAGGAGCGCTGGAAACGAAGAGGGACGGGAGAATGACAGTGCTCTGAAGCAGCCAGTCCGCCTCGGGTGGGGTGGCCGACACGTCTTCCTGCACGAGCAGAGGGCCCTTTGGAGAATTGTGTGTTGTTCATCTAGAACATTCCTCTGCTATCCCCTGGCTTCACAGACACCATCCATTGAATTCCAATATATTCTTTTACTCTGGGAAGTGCACATTAGCAGTAAAATATTTACAAAAAATACAAAATGAGGCACAAATACGGATGATTCCTAACCATAACGCTGCTGAAGATACGTATCATGCTTTGCAAAGAGAAATAGAAGTCCTGAAATTGTATCTAGCTAAAACTCTTTGGGGAAGGAAAATTGGTTAGCACCCACAAAATTGGGACTTCCGGGGCTCCTGAAACTTCCCCTTCGAGCCTGATAACATGGATCAGCTGGATGGTCTATCAAACCAGATTCTTAGTTTGCTCCCCGTTCTGGATGCTGTGCACGCTCATGTCTTTCTCTCCCCGTGTCTTTACGAGTGACCACACAGAAGACAGTAGGGAGCAACACATCCTTGATTCCTTGATTCCTGATCCCCTTCCTGATTCCCTCCTAACCATTCTGGAAATGCTTCATTCGCATCATGGTAAATTGGAGGACAGCAAGGTCAATTAAATATCTTGTCACTAAAACCCATCTTATTTTGTAGCCCTTGCTTGTTTTCATCCACTGGCTCCCCTCCCCCGCAACCATCCCCAAGTCCTCTCCAGGGCTTTGTGGGCACCTGTGCAGACCGTGGATGGGCCGGGCGCTGACTAATTTCCAGCGCTGTCGTGCTGCCGATGCCGACCCCTAATCTCTGCCTGCCGGAGGCCTCCCAGCCTCAACACTCTCTTAAACCCGGGAGCTCCGGAGCTGGCCTGGCATCCCATCCCTGCCTTATTCTCTCCTAGGAGACTTTGATTTGCCTTTGACAAGCAGTGTGGGTCCTGCGATGCCCACAGCTTCCAAGTCAGCTCATCCAGGTCACTCGGAGTAAGCACCAGACACAGCACACCTACGGCTTAAAACACTAGAGCAGACCACAGCCACTCAGACACACGGCACACCCGCTTGCCCTCAGCAAAGGGTCTGGACGCTTCCTGGAGACCCCACACCCTCACCACCTGTGCCTCCGGGACCCCCTGCAGAAAGAGCTGGGCTGCGAAACGCTGGGGACCCACGGACTCAGACGGGCTCAGTGAGCCACGCCTCGTCAGTGTCACCAGGAGACACTGAGTGAGTCCACCTTCCTTCTGTGTGGACACCGGTCCTCCTGCCACACCCCAGTTCTCTCTCTCTGCAAGCCTTGGCTGCTCTGGACCTCTCTTCCACTCAGGGGCAGGCATTCATATGCTGAGCATAGGAACTCTCGCCCTGTAATTCACAAATAATTGAAAATGGGCCCAAACTCAGTAGACATTTATGGCCCAAGCCCAGTAGGAACCTCGAATGTGACTTCAGTTGAGAAAATAATCCTTGTGGATAAAATTAATTTAGGATCAGGAGCTGGGGCCCACGGAGTGGAGTTTAGATCCCCGTATCTGGAGTTTTCAAATGTGGAATTAGAGGTTCGTGGCCGAGAAGGTTGCATGTCAGTAGCAGTCCTGAGGGACAGGAGATGACACGCTCTGCCCCCGCGCGTCACGGCAAGGGATGCACAGGTCCCCTGTGTGTCACGGTAGAGCAGGGGCACACATCAGACATCGGAGCCATGCAGCCACAAGGCCAGTAGCTCCCTAGGACCCCAGGAGCTGGAAGGAGCTGGAAGGAGCTGGAAGGAGCTGGAAGGACCCACCCCCGGGAGTCTTTGGAGGCAGCGCAGCCCTGCCCACCCCTCAGGGTCAGACCTCTGGCCCCAGGGCTGCAGGGGCATTAGCCCCCTGTTTTAGGAACCCACTTTAGGGTCTTTCCTTACGGGAGTCCAGCAACAAAGTGCAGCCACTTTGCCTGTCACAAGCTGACATTCTCAGGCTCCCCCAGCACCCACCTCCGCCGTTCCAACGAGGGGACGACTGGGGGCTGGCAGATCAAGCATGCGTCGGTCCCCTGAGGGTGTCCCTGTCTGCAGAGCAGAGCCCACATCTTCCCCTGGGAACTGGACTCGGTCGTCGGCTCTTGGGAAATGATGACCTTCTGCTCACGCCGGTGTCCCCTGGCCTCTGTGTGTCATCGCCCAGAGGGAGCTGGTGGCTGTGATCCCTGAGACAGTGGTCGTCCTCGCGGGTGACTGGGTCCCTGCTGGGCGCCCTGCCGCGGAGCACCACGGCCACCCGCGCTCACGTACTCGCCTGCCCAGCGCCTCCCATGCTGTTTCTCCACGTCCAACCTCATCAGGCCCCTGAGCCTAATGATTCTGGTTGTTTATCCCCCTGCTGCCCCACTGAGGCACGGAACTCTCTAGAAGGGTGGACGTGAGCCCTGACAAGGAGAGCACTCCGTGGAGGCACGTGCCCGCCGGAGGACGCGGACCTTCCGCACCTGCACGCTGTAACGGTGTCACACCCCGGCCCATTCCCGAGTCTGCCCAGCGCCGCCGCCCGCCTGCCCCCTTCCCACGCCAGGCGCAGGCGGCTCCCGCTCCCGGCCGGCTCGGCCTCGGGAGGAAATGAAGGTAATCGTGCGCGCGTGTCCTGCCACGCGAAGCTCTCACTCACTCACAGCGCTCGGTCAGGTGGGCGGGGCCGGTCTCCGCGGCCGGGGCTGAGCAGGTCCCATCCCGCAACAGACCCATCCGTTCAGTGCGAGTGACATGGGCTGCCTGGCTTTTCACACGTCCGCCTCGCTCTGGGTAGGGGACCTGCGGGACTGGGATGTCACAGGGTGTGAAAATAGAAGTTACCGTAAGGACCGAAGGTTGGACTTCAGATCTGGAGGGACAAAACTGGGACAAAGACCCCCTTCGCCACGAAGACAGGATTCTCAGAGAGCTGCAGTGACGGGAAGGCTGTCCTCCTCATCGTGAGCGGGTCCCTCTCCAAGAGGGTCAACTGCCTGTTTTTTTAAACCTGAGTACACATCACCGACCTTGACCTTCTTGTGGTGCATTTTCGGGGAGCCTCACTGCACGGTCCTCCTTCCACCTCTTCTGGGGCTAAAACAGAAGCAGATCAGATGATCTCAGCAGGGGCGCTGAGGCCTGTGTGCACCCAGGGCCCAGGATGAGGGGACCGCAGCCTGCAAAGGTCCCAGCAGGTCCCCCTGGCAGGAGTGAGAGGCCCCGGTGAGGGAGGAGGGAACCTGGAATGGGAGGGAAGGACATAGAAAGCAAAGCTGGAGGTTCCTGCGAATGTCTGTTTCCCGGTTCTGGGCAGGACCCGCCCCGCCCACCGCCTTCCCCTGCCCTGCGCTCTGCAAGCCTGTGGGGGACGCACCAGCCTGCGGGGGTGCCCTGGCATCCCTGTGTCCACAGCTCTCAGGGAGCTTCCGAGGAAGCGAGCGCATGGAAAATACCCGAGGCCAAGTCCACTCAGTGCAGTGACAGAACTCAAGCAAGCAAGTGATTTACAGCGTCCCGTTGGCTACGCCTGCGACATTCTTGACTTCTTGGTAGTCTTACGGAGATCTGCTACCTTGTAATGCTGTGGGAGCGCCAGACGCTCCTCGCGGACGAGAGTCACTTTTGCACGTGGCTGCGATGTTACCTTTACTTTTGGACAACACAATTGTTGACGTGGTTCCAAACTGACCTCTGGAGTGGCAGGAGCCTCAGAGTCCCCAGCAAGGAGTCAAGTGTGAGGTACTTTGGAAGGTTCTCACGGCACTGCATGCTCGATGGGAAGTCCCGTGCCACGGCCGCAGGGGACGGGTCCTGTGGCTTCCGTCCACAGAGGGGCACACACAGATTGTACCAGCAGGGAGAACTGGTGGATTCCCCCAGGACTGGGAGAACGAAGCTTTGTTATTGGACTGATGGTGTCGTCCTAGACCTCTGGCCTCCTGTGCTTCGCTTCACACATGATGGGGCCTGGCTTCTGCATGATGCTAAGGGCCGTCTCCTCTCCAACCAGGGCCAGAGACGGGTCTGCAGGACGACAGCGTTTCCAGGGCAGGGCTGCAGAGAGTCCCGGACAGCCCCTGGCGCGGCTGGAGGAACGTGCTCGGCCAGGGGCTGGGGCTGACTTGCTGCTCGGCTCTCTGTCCCACAGGGTAGGATCTGGCTGAGCTAGCCGGACCCAGATCCGAGGTCAGAAGGAAGGACGCCCTTACACCAGGCGGACAGCAGCAAGGTGTGAGGAGGTCGCAGGACTCACCCCCAACACTGAGTTTACGGTGTTCCCACACTCATGTTCGCTTCCACACCTAGTGCTGCAGGAGAAAGGGCAGCCTCCCCATGCACACATGTCCCGACCACCTCCCTGAGCCTCCTGGGAAGCCATACTGGGCACCCTCCCTCTGGAGACCTGAATCGTTGATGGCATCAAACAGCAAGGGGGAGACCAACGCCTCAGTTCTGTGTGAGGACTGTCCCTTACAAGCAGTGGCACAGGCCGGCGCTGAGTCCATGTGTCCACTCTGCCGAGCACGGGGAGGGGGACTGAGGCCCACCTGACCAGCGGGGAGGACTCGTGCAGGTGGTGGTCCTGGCGGGCGTCCGCAACAGCTGGTCACATCCCGCTCGCTGGGTGTCCTGCTCCTCTGGGCCGCTGCCCTGTCAGGACTGGCGGCAGAACCCAGCCGGGAGCTGAGTGCGGACGGTGCTCAGGGGGCCTTCCGCCTGGAATGCTGATTGTGTGGTGGTGGCTTGGGTCAGATCTCTCGGGATGCTAGATGAGAGATGTGCTGCTTTTAATCCATCCACTTAAAAACGAACAGCTTCTCATATGGAATTGCTAATGATCTGGGGGGCTGCTCCTGGGGGGACAGCAGCCTACCATCTGGGCACCTAAAGCCGGCCCGGTGAGCGCCTAGCGGCCAGGTTGGGGGACGGCCGGTTTTCTCCTTCAGCCGACCAGGGCCACGTTCGCTTGTCCTTGTGTTTATCCTGCGCCCTCAGGAACGTCTTCACTCTGGGTGATCATTAGAAGACCATCAGTCACCCAAAGTGGAACCGACGTCCTCCATGGGGCACGGCCACCCCCGGGAACGCCAGCCCCAGCCCTTGGGGCTCCGGGACCCATCGATCTCGCCTAGTTACGTCGTGTCGAGTCAGCAGCTTCACAGGGATCCGCTCCAGGGTTGCCCCCTAAGAATAATGTGTCCGTTCATAAAGCAGGGCACTTCCGTTGCTTCTCTCCCCTGATTTTTAAAAGGCTGAGCTTCGTGGGGCCCCTCGGCGGAAGCAGGACGGAGCTCCCAGAGGGGATCAGGTGGTCTTGCATTTAAAATCCATTCAGCAGCATTTCTAGCCGGGTAGGGCGGGTTTACGCAGTGTCTCCCTCAGAATACTCTGCTGGCACCCAATCCGTCCTCGGGGCATCTCTGGGAGGAAGGTGGCCTGGCGGGTGGCGGGGGTTGACATGGAGGAGAGGGGCTCCCCAACACCAGGACCCTGCGCGGCTGGGAAGACGATCATAGTCACACATCCCGGTTGGTTGTTAGAATGTGCCCAAATGCCATCGAGGGGAGAGAAGTAAACACTGCAGGGGCCCCCGGGGCGCTCAGACAGTGAAGCGTGCAATGTCTGATTGTGGCTCGGGTCCTGACCTCAGAGCTGTGAGGAGGAGCTCCATGACGGGCTCTGTGCTTCGCATGGGGTCCTCTCGTCTCTCTCCCTCTCTTCCTCCTGCCTCTCTTCTCTCAATCTCCAATGAATCAGTAACTAAAATCTAAACTAAAACAGTATACGATGGGCTTGCATGGAGAGAAGCTCTAGACTCTGCTAGGTTAGGTTCGACCTCGAGGTGTGGCCATGGGCGGCTCGGTCCCCGTGCTTGGCCCAGCCTACGTATCTAATGAGCATTTATTGAATTCAGCTCAACTCCTCTTTGAGGAGACAACCGTGTGTACTGCACAGAGAATACACCCTACCTGCTTTCCGTCCTATGGGGGGCTTACATTGTAGTCGGAAACAGATGCGTCCAATCATTTGCATGAAAAGGCCAGAACTCTACAAAAGCAGTAAAGGCCAGGAGCACAGGGTGTCCCCATTGACACGTGGTCTCTGGGGGCTGGACGGAGTGATGGTGAGGGGGCGAGGCTGTAGGAGCCAGGGTTCCGCGAGACCAAAGGAAAGGAGGTTGCCGGTGACTGAGGGAGGTGCAGGCCTCCAGCACAGCCCAATGGGTCCCCTAGGGAGCCCAGTTTGGGAGGAAAGTGAATTTATTTAATGCCTGGAAGATAGAGAAACATATCTAGTGGAGAAACCCAGTTGGAAATTAGAACCGCAGGAAGGATGAACTAGAGGCATGTCCATGGGACTGATGTGCCCAGGAAGGAGACAAATGGCTTTGTTAAGTAAATGAACTCTGGAGAAAAAGGCAGAGAAAAAAATCAACCAGTATTACCCAAGTCTGGGGGTCATTACCTCAGAAAAGGGGTAAATGTATAATATTTGCCTGTGATAAAAGTGTAAACATGAACACATAAAAAGAAACAGCTTAAGAATTATAAAAAGTGGTAAATTAGCAAGAAAGCCAATTATTAAGTAAATTCGCAAAACTAGAATTTCCCTATGTAATAGAAACCACCAGTTACTGTGGGATAAATGAGTCTCTTTAAAGAGCCATGACAATGATAAAATATCTAAGAATAAACTCAACATAATGAAAACTCCTAACAGATTCACTGAAGGATGTTTGAAACATTTGGTCAAACGGGAAAATGTGTATTCCTGGACAGTCCTTCTGGCACAGGCGAACCAGGCTGCTGGGCCGCCGTCCTAGGCACATGGTGGCCCGGGGAAGGCAGGGTGGGGCGGTTCTGCTCCAAGGGCGCTGGACATCAAGGCCTTCCTTATGGTGTGGGGCCTCTGTGCCCCCCACACCCCACACCTGGCTGTGGGAAGGGAACTTCATCTTCTCTTGGGAAGGTATGACCCGGGGATTGCCTCGCTCGCAGGGGTCATCCCACACGGAGTCTCAGGCCACAGCTGAGGTCCAGGCACAGGTCCAGCTGCGCAGGACCCCAGCAGGTGTGGTGGACCTGGAGGGAGACTGGATGAGTACACAAGGGGGACAGGAGTTCCCAGACCAGCCTGTAGGGCTCCCTGTGAGCCAGGTGGGTCTGGATCTGTGCTCTCCCTCCGGACACCCCTCCAGTCCCCAGTGCCTCCGTGGTCCTCCTCGTCCTCCTGGGAAGAGCTTCTGACCCCAGGGGCCTGCTCTGTCATCTGTTAGGTAAAGTGACTCTGTCAGCACCCAGGCCCCCCGAGAGCTGAATCCCTAAAGCCGGCAGTCGCAGTCCCCAGGGCAGATGCCTTTAGTCCAGCGGCTTTCACACGCTTGTATTTAAACCAGAAACATACGGAATGGCTTTTTTGAGATAAAATTCATAGGCCACCGCCTTTTCT
>NW_019154116.1:2224553-2253081 GCF_002288905.1 Enhydra lutris kenyoni | reverse complement strand
CATCATTGTCCACCTAAGGAGCCTTAGTAGACTTTTTTCTTCCTCTTACCTAATTACCCCCACACATGAAATTTACTAACACATATGTACGATCTCTCTTTGTGTTGTACGTATATCCATGCTTAATGCATACGATTAAGACGTTTTGTTCCCCGAGAGCCAATTTTGCCCTCTTAGGATGATATCGGTCGCGTGGGACATGCGTAATTTCAGTCCAAGTTTTCCACCTCTGATGCAGACTAGAATCACCTGGGCGGTGACAGGACATCAGTGCGGCCCGACAGGCCCACTGCGGACGGGGCCATCATTGTCCACCTAAGGAGCCTTAGTAGACTTTTTTCTTCCTCTTACCTAATTACCCCCACACATGAAATTTACTAACACATATGTACGATCTCTCTTTGTGTTGTACGTATATCCATGCTTAATGCATACGATTAAGACGTTTTGTTCCCCGAGAGCCAATTTTGCCCTCTTAGGATGATATCGGTCGCGTGGGACATGCGTAATTTCAGTCCAAGTTTTCCACCTCTGATGCAGACTAGAATCACCTGGGCGGTGACAGGACATCAGTGCGGCCCGACAGGCCCACTGCGGACGGGGCAGCCGTGCTTTCTGAAAGCCCCGGGTCTCCGTGTGCAGCCGGAGCCGAGCCCCAGCTTCCAAGAGGAGACGGTGCTGGAGAATGTCGCAGTTTCTGGAAGCCAGGTTTGGGCTGCGTCCAGGCGGGGGACTGGCTAGAGGTTCACCAGTGTGGCCTTCGTGACGTTGCTGTCGCTGAGAACACAGAAGACCCAGAGGAGCTGCAGGCCTGAATCATTAGAGTCAACATCAAGAGGGGTTGAAAAGTGACTTTTTAGCAATCCGGGGATATTTTCCCTGCCATAAGCAAGACATCTTTCTCTACGTCACAGAAGAGGGGGAAGCAGATCCAAGTCCAGCCTGCTCCTGCCGTGTTCATCCAATCTGGGCTTCCCCACGTGGGTCGGGAAGGCCGGAGAGAGGGTGTCAGAGTCCTCAGTACCTGTCCATCCTCACCAGACGGATGCTCCTTTATGACCTGCTCCCTTTCATTTCTGCTCCAAGAGAAAAAAAAGAAAAGAAAGACGATGCATATGAAAGAAATAGAGGGAGAAGAGAGAAGGTGGGTAAGGGGGGGGGAGGGGGGAAAGGGACAGAATGGAGAGGGAAGGAGAAGAGAGCAGGAGGGAGGAGAGAGAGGGAGGGAGGAGAGAGAAAGGGAGGAGGGAGAGGAAGGGAGAGGAAGGAGGAAGAAGGGAAGAGGGAGGAAGGAGAGGAGGGAGTCTGGACCCAGTACCGGTGAGCTCATCCCCAGGGGATGAAAATGGATGGAAGGCTCAGAAGGCGGGCGGTCCTGACAATACACGTGTCCCAGTGAACACAGAGTCTACTCCTCGTTTTCCCTGTTTCACTGAGAGCTTTCTGCTAAGGCAGGTGCAAGGCTGGGGTTGACCTCCTTCTCCCCCAGGGTGCTCTGGGGGGCGGGGCCTCAGCTCTCCCTCCTCATCCCACCCCCCACATAGGGCCCCACAGCAGGCCTGTCCCTGAGCTCATGGGCTCCGTGCAACGCTGCCCTCCCGGTGCCAAATGTCCACGTATCAGTTGAAAATAAGGCTAGAACATGGACAGAGAAGGTCTAGTGTTTCCTCACAAACACCTTCCCGAACAGCGGCATTAAAATTCAAGGGTAGAGATGGAGTTCTTCAAACTGCAAAATGGCAAAATAGCAGAGACCGATTTTAATTCTATCATTATACCTGTCTGGCCATTGTGTTCACGAGCTGGCAGTGTTTGCAGCGGTAAAAATATAACAATGTCCATATTGGTAAATTATATGTTTAGCTCACAGAATTAATTTCCCTTACTTTATTTCAACAAGACCACTAGTTATAGTGTTGCAATCATGATGTTCACATGCCCCATGTTCAGTCAATAATAAAGATTTAGAAATAAATTTCATCAGATACAAATAATAGAAAGATGAGGTATATTCAAATATAGCACATTTAAAAATTAAAAAAAACAAAAAACAAAAACGTAGGGCGCCTGGGTGGCTCAGTGGGTTAAGTCTCTGCCTTCAGCTCAGGTCATGATCTCAGGGTCCTGGGATCAAGCCCCGCATCAGGCTCTCTGCTCGGCAGGGAGCCTATTTCCCTCTCTCTGCTGCCTCTCTGCCTACTTGTGATCTCTGTCTGTCAAATAAATAAATAAAATCTTTAAAAAAAAATTAAAACGTAGATCGTTCATCTATGTTCTCAACTTTTTCTTCTAAAATATCTTAAACCCCTATTAAAGTTGAAATAGATATCGTAATTCAAGAATAGCAATAAGTAAAACAAAATTACTTAAAAAGGGGGTTTTTCATTTGCTTTAACTGAAGTATTTACAAAAAATAAATCTCTCTGCAATTCTGGCCTCAGCAACCCGGGAGCTGCCTGCGTGAGTACGGCTGCATTCGGCACAGGTTCTGGTCCAGCACGCTCCTGTGGCTCGCACGGTGTCCCCTCCAAGAGCTGTAAAAGCTGACCCCAGATTCCTGCGTGTGTGACCTTATTTAGTAAAGGGGTCCTTGCACCTGTCACCAAGTGAGGGCCAGGCCATCCCAGTTAGGGTGGACCCGATGTCCAACACCGTGCGTCCTTAGAAGGAGGCCACGCAAAGACAGAGACCCTCAGGGAGAAGGCCACGTGGGGACACGGCGGAGGGCAGGCACGTGCATTTGCAAGTCAGAGAAGGTCATGGACCCCTGCGACCAGTGACACGTGGACTGGAGGAAGCGGGAAGGATCCTCCCCTGGGGCCCTGCCCACACCTGGCTTCCAGACCTGGAGTGGCTAGATCTCCACTGAGTGAGGCCACCCTGAGGTCACATGCCCCAGCGGCCATGGGAACCACCGTGCCCTCTCACATGGCAGTTCGAAAGAAAATAGAAGTTACTTAAAATTGTGGATCGTTTCTCCAGGCCACGTGCGGCTACTGAGAATACTGGGGTAATTAGTCCTCCCAGAATCACAGACAGAAGCAGGGAGGGGGTAAGGAAAGGACATGGGCACCATGGGGAAGCCACCCTTGGTTGTCAGTGATTCTACCGGATTTTCATGCCTGACGTCTTGATGTCTTCCCTCCCTGCAGAGCGCTGGGCCGTGCAGCCCCACGTGCAGAGGTGCACCATCCGTCCTGGCTTCAGGCGCGGGGATGACCACAGCTTTCGTGGGACATTTCCTCCAGGCTGTGGGGCATCAGGCAGGTGTTCCTCTGGGACCCGCCCAGTGGATGCAGGAGAGCGAGGCAGGGCACTAACACCTGCGGGAGTCAGGAAGGCCGCAGTGCTGGGAGCCGCATGGTCACCCCGCAGAGAGAGAGCAGGTTATGCATGCCCAGGATGCGGAGCAGGGCTGTCCGCGGCACACCGTCCTCTGGCGACTGGGAAGGAGTGAGCGTGGGGGCCTGGCCTCACGAGCTCTCCCTCTGGGGTCAAAATAGAGACTCCAGCCCCATGGAAGGGGAATGAGACTCTGGGTTGACCCATGGAGGGACCAAAGGCTTGCAGTTTGGGACCCCAGTCAGGGGCAGTCTGTGCTGCCACGTGCCGGGCCTTCCTGCCGTGGAGCCCGTGCTCCTATCTTGCAGGCCAGTGCCACTCTGCAGGGCCACGGAGCACCCACTGTGAACTGGGGGACGGGCTTGTGCCGGGCAGGGGGAGGTGGACAAGGTGGGTGAAGCCGTCGCCAGATGCCGCACCCTTTCTCTTTAATCCCACGAGAAAGAAATAGAGCAGAAAGGAGGTGGGACGCCAGGTCACTTCTTGGGAACCCGCAGGACACGTGGCCCGTTTTGGGGCAGGCCATGCCGAGAGGAGTCCCCGTGTGCCCCCCTCCACCAGGGTCAACACCGACTGCTGACCTCCTTGTGGGGACATCGGAGTCATCGGGCGTGGCTGTGCCAGGCTCCGCGTGCAAACTGCCCACAGGGTCACAGACGCTCCCCAGGGGGCCGCAGGGCAGTGGGAAGGAGGGAGGACACTGCGGCGACCAGTCTGACCCTGCGCCGGCCCGTGCCCCACTCTCTGCCTGGCTCTTCCCAAGCTCCTCTCCGACCCGCATCCGATCACCGAAGACAGCTTTCATGAAATCCTAAACAGGGATTTTTATGACAATTTAATTCATATGTTTCTGATTCACCGACAATGAACTCGCCAGAAATTTTGGCAACTGCCTTTTGGACGTCGCAGTAGCGTCGTCAGTGTCCTGGGGATCTACTGCCCTGCGTGCGCATGCGCCCCCCACACACGCACACGCGCACACACACACACGCACACGCGCGCACACACACACGCACGCACACACGCAGCCTCCGAACGCAAAAACAGGCCATCGGTGTGGTTCCAAGACGAACCAAGCAAGACTTAGTTTCCTGGTCATACCCTCAGGTCCCCCGACTCGCCCTCCCAGCTCCCCCTCCTCAGCCTGGAGGGAGAGACACAGGGCCCAACAACGAGGCCACCGACCCAGGAAGCTCCCACCGGGTCCCACCCCATAGCAACACAGTGACAGTGAAGTGAGCAGGCATGTCCAAGTCGCACCTCCGACTCCGAGAAGATGTGAGTCGTGGCTAATACAGGTTGTGGAATCCTGGTAATTGGCGCAGCCGGCGGGAAGCCTTGTGCCTGGTATGCGGGGAATTCCCTGGTACTTTCTGCTCCTTGGATCTTGTTTTGTAACTTCTGTTCAGAGCGATCTGGGACAAGATCCTAAGAACGTGCCCACGCACAGCCTCACCCGCCCACCAGCCCCCGCTCACACCTCTGCCCAGCACAGGTCCTCTCTCCCTGCACTCTGGTGCTTCCAAACTGTGTTTACTCCAACGTCCTTCCTGCCATGGCCTCCCGCTGGCCCTCTCAGCCTCAGTGGCTGGCGGCCCCCCCCAAGCTCTTCCCTGAGCCTGCGGAACCCACAGAGGAGAGGGATGCAACCAGAAGAATGAGGAGGCCCCCTTCCTCCATTTCAGGGGAAGAAAAGCTTCCATTTGCATCTTTAAGGCTTTAACCCGGTGCAGAGACATCTGTTGCACACCTGCTGTTGTGAGCCAAGTGCGGTGCCGGTGGCGGTGCTGGTGCCGGGAGGGACACAGTGAGCACAGAGCTGTGGAGTCAGTGTTTGGTGGAGTCAGGCCTGGCAATGTCACCCTGGCCCCCTGGAGCGGGTCAGAGCCTAGAGCTCAGGAACACCCGAGGGAAGGAGGGGATGAGCGGGAGCCGAGAGCCCCAAAGTGGGTCAAGGCCGGGCCAGGAGACCCAGAGGAGGCCCCGCATGTTGGAGACGCGTGTGTGGCTGAGCAGGCACCCTGGGGTCATGGATGCCAGGCCAGGAAGTGGGCCCGGGAGCCACCACGATCATGAGAAGGGGTGACGGGAGGCTGGATGAGTCTCAGGGAGAAAATTACCCTTCGTCGAGTAGGAGGGAAGGTAGGAAAGAGAGTAGTGAGGACAGACATTCTCGTGGGGCCTGTCCCGGGCTGGCCACCCTGGGCTAAGAGGTGTCCGAAAGGGCAGGACACAAAGGTGTGTACACAGAGAGTCCTAAGTCCGTAGTGATGTGGGCAGGTAAAGCAGACACGTCCCAGGGCCCCCCTGCCGCTGCCGCCCCCAGGCTCCAGCCCACGCTGGGGAGATCCTTCAGTGCCCCTGTCCCCACCCCAGCACGTCTCTGCCCAAGCCCGTGGGACAGCAGGATCGAGCCTCCTTCCAGCTCCGTTCCGCCTCTGAGCTAGTGCAGCCCACGGCTGGGCAGAGGCAGGAGGCGTCAGCACTGGACAGGGCTGGGGACAGGCAGGGTGACCCCCGCCCCCGTGCCTCCCCCTCCCTCCCCATGGGTGTGAGGGAGCAGGAGGGTCCCCGCCCTGCAGGCCACACTCGTCCTCCCTCAGCCCGACGGCGGGACTCCTGGACGGAATTAACTCTACTCAAAGTCTCCAGGAACGGGAATTGGATGACCGGGACCTGCCGGAAGACGTGTCATTGTTAAGGACGTGAGTTTCAGGTGTTATTAAACAATGTACAAGCGCGCCCTCGGGGTGCCCTCCTGGGACTGAGAGCTTCCGAGGAAGCCCATGATTTGCTGGAAGATCCTCCCGTCTCCGACCTGGATGCCCTCCTCACAGAGCCTGGTCCCGTCTAAGAAGGGCTCTGCTGTCCCAAGTGGGGCTGAGTAAACACGGTCTCCGTGACCCCACACTCCTGGCCTCGGGCCCGAAGGGCTCCACTGTGAGTCACCCCATCCAACCGTGGCACAGACGGCAAGGAATGCCGTGTGCGGAAATTCCTGTGAACATCTCAAGCTTATTTTTCAAATTTTGAAGCGACAAAAATTCCCCAATGTATTTGGCCGGAGCCTTCTACTCATTTGTTGAATCACGTGTGACTTCAGGGAAACAGGATCCATGTGCTTCTCATTCACTTGTGCTGGAATCATGGAGCTCGGGAGCCAGTGCTCGGCCGGGGGACGCAGGCTGTGCAGGGACATGAGCGAGGGAGGGGGCCAGGCGTATGGCCACCAGCTCTGGTGCCTGGGAGATGGGCTTCGGCTTCAAGCCCTGAGCACCTGCTAGAGATGCCCTCCGTGTGTGGCACTGCCGTGACCATGGATGAAGCGAAGGTCAGACGTGGGGTCTGCTGTCACCGGCCCGTGCTGGGGTCTGCCGTGATGGGGAGGATAAAGCCCGGCACTCCTGGGGCTGAAGGAGAAAATGAGAGAGAGTGTGGGGCAGTGGGCGCTGCGGTCAGAGCTGCCGTCGGTGTCTCTCCAGCCCTGAGCCTCGTTTCCTCCTCTGTGAACCGAGTGGAGAAGTGCACCTCGCACCGGCGTGTGAGTCCTTGGTACTGGACACTGTTTCCTACCCACAGCTCCTTTCCCGACTCCAAGGGTATGGGAGCCTGTCCACCCTTTGGAGCAGTGGTGCTGTGGGAGGCACACAGGCTCCTGGGGGTTCGAGTGTTACTTTCACAATCCGTGACTGGGGCAGATCCACTTCAGCACTTATGGGTTCTGATGTGCTCAGCAGCGCCGGCCTCCTCCTCATCCAGCCGAATCTTGTGTGCTGAGTCCCCTGTCGGAGGGGGCCCTTGGCCCTGGGTGATGGAAGGCTCAACGAGCACACGTGTGCGGGGTTTCCTCCAAGGCTGCTGCATGGGCTCACGGTTGGGGATGGCTTCCGACCGGCCGGTCTGTGTGGAAGGGCTCTCGAGGGCCCACTGCTCAGAAGGTGGGCGTCTCGGCCCTCAGCGAGGTTCTGAGCTCCTCACCCAGCTGCTGACCTCTGGCGCAACAGTGGCACACCTGTGAACGCTCGCGGGCATGACGAGGGCGGGGAGCCCCCCATCACCCACCTGCTGGGGTCGCTAACAACGTACAGCCTTCCGGTCTCAATTCCAGACCCCAAATAAGGATAAAACTGCGACTCTGCTTCACAAGCTTCCTGAGAGGATGACATTATGTAAAGGGCAGGAAAGTGCTTTGAAGATGACACGCGGCAGGATAGAGAGACACGGTGTGTGCGAGGGAGGACACGTGGAGTGCACAGACACGTCTGGGTGGGACGGTGGGAGACAAGGTGACGACGCTGGTCTTTGTGACCGACGGTCTGTGGCCACGGCCATCCAGGAAGTAGCGCTGAGCTGTGTGGCTCCCAGCTAGTCTGTTCTTTATTAGCACGGCCAGAAGTTCAGTCCAGCACGGACGAAAAGGCCCGATGCCCCTCTCACGAGGCCGTGCCGCCTCTCCCGCTCTGCCAGCCTGCTGTCTTGGGGCAGCTGGGGAGGGCAGTGTCGGGGGAAGCCTCTTCGTTGGAGTTCAGTCTGTGTGAAATCTTCCACTGGAGTTTCCCTTCCCACATTATCTAAAACTTTAAAACTTGAGAGATTTACAGTTGACTAATAACTACAAATTCATGAATCTAGAAGGATCAAAATTAGACCAAATGTTCTGTCATCCATGAAGAATTATTATTTTCTTCTTTTCTTCTTATAATCATCAATTTTAGGAAGCAGATTGCCCAGAATAATTATTTCTGAGTTAAAATTGTTTTTTGTAATTCATCAACCTCACAATTGTGTGTAATAATCACGTCTATTTATTTTTTCTTAAGTAATCATGGTATTTTCATCAAAATTCATTAGAAGCTGCTTCTAGAAGGACATGCTTTTAAAATATTCAAATTTATAGTTAATGTTTTATTAACCATATTTAGCCTATAATTATTTTTCTAATGAAAATTATCGTGAATGCACCATCTGATGTTATGAGGCTAGTAGTTCAAACAGAATTCAGAGAAACATTTATGCACGGAGGCCTGGGTATTAGTCATGTGGAAGGAAGGATTTATGTGCTATATAATTAATTATTGCCTGAGTTCGACAGTCCATTTTTATTTCAATGCATTATTTACACTGGAGGAGGCTTAGGGCTTCACCCTTCAAAAGGTTAGGAAATCGCAAATACACACATTATCTGAATAGCGGGTGACTGTGTTGCCGCGGACGGTGGTGGGAGCGCGTGTGTGTTGTTCATGTGTGGAATCTATGCATGTGTGCGCTCTACAGGCAGAATAGATATTCTTTATATATGTCTAGTGTATTCATTCTGTCTATTCCAGAATACGGCAGCGGCGAATGTGTGTGTGTGGTTTGTACACAGGCTGATGTAGACCTCCTACAGGATCAGTACTGCCGGTAGATTACAGAACTCCCCGGGGGTGGATGCCAGGTCTCTGTGTGCGCATGCTGTTGTCTTCATCCCTCCAGTATTCCGCTGGCTCAAGTCTTTCAGACACCAACAAAGTAAATAGCTTGTGAACACTTCGGAACTTTGTTTCTCAACGACAAATTATAACCCAGTGGACACTGGCATCCTTCAAAGCAGTGAGGAGGGTGAGACATGAACCCCTGAGAAAACCATGCCTGGAAGATGATGATTTGGTTCCCAAGAGCAAGTAAAACAATGTCCTTTCTTCAGTCGGAGGGCCGTTAACACGCAGCGTTCCACGAGCCTCAGGTGTGCCTCCGCCACTCAGCCTTTCCCTATATGCCCTGGCGCTCATCACGACGGCCGTGGTCCCCATCTGTCACCCAACGAGGTTGTTACCAACTTATGGACTATATCCCCTCTGCTTTACTGTATATCACTGTGACTTACTTATTTTGCACGAGAAATCTGTACCTCTTCAGAGGTAAAAACAATGTACTTTCGAAGTGTCTGTGTCTGTGCCATTTAAAAAACAATCCCCTTCAGGTCAGCGCCCTATGGACCAGCAAATGAAGTGATCTCATGAGTGCAAATTCACTAACCCAGGGCCCCGCTGCAGAGGGACAGAGGAACACACAGGGAGGGTCCTCACGCCCTTCTGCTGATGGTCAGCACCCACGGCATGTGGGGACCCCGAGGGGCTCCATCTTGATTGCAAGAAGTAGACGGTGGTCATTAGTGCTCAGATTAGCCCTTCAGACCAGGGAAGCTGCTCATAATCTTTGTGCCTGATTGATGTAAGTGGCTTTATTTGCACTGACATGTGATTTGTCTAGAAGGAGAATTCTGAATGTCTAAAGAATGCACAATCCTCAGCAAAAATTAGCCAAATCCAAAGTGACTACAGGACAGACGCCCTCATGGTGACCAGGCACTGAGCCGAGTAGGACTTCACAAACGTCAAATGACTGCATGATACCGGTTTGTAGACATTGACCCTTCAAAATGCTCTGCCGATGATGCTTGTGAAAAACAAGGAGGTAATGAAAATAACTTTGACTTACATATTTCAAGTGTGAGAATGAAACACAGTGGTGCCTCGCCTTTCACTAAGAAGCCAGTGTGGACATCGGCCCCGTCGGACCGACACAAGCCACCGTCGGAGCAGACCGTCTGACGGCAAACAAGGCCTCCTTCTTGGGGTCAGGTTGACAGCACGGCCCTGGCCTTGCCCATGAGGACACCGTGACTGTCCTCAGAAGCTGCGGGTCCGACGGTGGTCACCCTCACACCACAAGCTGGCCGCTCAGCCCGTTGGAATAGCAGAACTGCCAGACCCTGGCGGATCACCTCAAGACAGGTGCTAGATGGCCCAGGAGCAGCGTGTCCCCGCTGGGGGCTTGCTCTCCCCGCCCCATCCATGTGTGAAGTCTGGCACTTCAGAAGCCAAATTTAACCTTCCCTGGGTTGGTAGAAATCCAGAAATTTCTCCAGCCAGGTTTTGCCAGCTGATTTCACGCCACTCCGCTTTTGAAATCTATTTAAACCAAAACATTTTTGATGTATGATATTAGCATCATCTAATACGACCCAGTCTTCTAGTTTTCCAAGGACAGAAAAATTCCAACAAAATTGTCCAAAAACTATGTTTTAACAGACCATGCTTGACTGTAGTGGGGGCAATTCATCCATGACAGAAGCTCATAAAAGGAACTGCTCAGAAGCCTGACGAAAGGACGTGCATATACTCAGAGCCAGTCTCAGGGAGTGGATCAGCATTTAGGAGCAATGCCGAGGACGGCCAAGGGAGCAGGGGTCCCCACCCCAGCTGTGGGCTTTTCACTGACCTTCCGGCCAAGCACCCAACACTGCCTCCCACTCACAACACGGCTCTGGACATCATCATCGCCGACCCCCACTGAAGACACTTGTTTCTGATCCGGGAACCCCGTCTCCCTCCTGTTGAGGATCCTGTCTCCTGATCCCATTAAGAAGTTGTTAACCCCAGGGACGCCTGGGTGGCTTAGTTGGTTAAGCAGCTGCCTTCGGCTCAGGTCATGATCCCAGGGTCCTGGGATCGAGTCCCACTTCAGGCTCCTTGCTTGGCAGGGAGCCTGCTTCTCCCTCTGCCTCTGCCTGACGCTCTGTCTGCCTCTGCTCCCACGTGCTCTCTCTCTCTCTCTAACAAATAAATAAAATCTTAAAAAAAAAAAAAAAGAAGTTGTTAACCCCAGCTCCCACATATCTTCTAGTCCTAGAGGTACCTGCGTTTTTAAGGAGGCAACAATGCGTTTTGTCCACGGGGATGAATTTCAGCCCAAGAAACCATTGCTAGTAGAGTTATCAGGGACCCAGGATCCTAGGCAACCTGCAAATCACTCAGTGCCCTTGTTTTGTTTTGTTTTGACTGTTTGTTTTAGATCTTTGTCACTTCTGCCAGCTGAGGTGGGCACTTTTGGCAGTGGACAATAAGGGGGCATGTAAGGGAGCAGCGGGTCTCTGGATGTGGAAGGGGAAGCAGATTCCACTGATGAGCTGGAAGACGCCAGGGGAACTCGGGACGCCGCATGGGGGAGATGCTTTCCTTGTACGGAGCTTTGTGGAACGTTACAGCAACAACAATAAACCCGAGACGGCCCCGTCATTAACGCATGATCATAGAGTCCCGCGCTCACAGGGTCCTCCTGGGGCTTTCCTGCACCTCGGGGGGTCAGAGGGAGGATTTGGGTTTGCGAGTAAAGACCTGTTTCCTACTGGCTGTCTTGCTCCTCAAACCCAAGCTCTGGTCAGCACACAGGATTGAGTAAAACGTTAGAAGGTGTCACAGGTCAGGTCCCTCTGTCCCAGGTCCTGAGCAGAACGAACATGAGTCAGCCGAGGACTCAGGACCAGGCACTCCAAACGGACCCAGGTAAAGAGAGGAGTCCCAGCTACGTGCATCCCATCCGAAATACCAAAAAAAGTGTTATAAATCAGAAGATGTCAGACTGGTTTTTCAAAACTCTGGTGATTCATCTACAGAGACTATCAGAGTAAGTTTCAGAGCCCAAGGGGACAGATGGTGAGAAGCGGACAGGTTGTGTGCAGGTGATGGGAGTATGAGCCCCAGGAGGTGTGGGGACTGGAGCTGGACGAGATGAAACCCCAGGTGCACGGAAGGCTTCTCAGCGGGAAGGAGCTCAGGGAGCAGGTGTGGGGGCCTCCGAGGAGCTGATGAATGTCAGTCCTGAGCAAATGCCCCTCGGGAGCTGTGTGCTGCACCTGCACGGACATGGCCTGTCCCCGCACAGCCCCCACGGCTGCGCGCACCTCGTCCCCGCGCCACCCCCACGGCCGCGCGCACCTGCACACTCCCCACGCCTGTGCACACTTGAGGCCCACATCCAGCAGTCCTGCACCGTGACACTGTGACATGCCAACCCGCGTGTCGGCCCCAGAGGGTGAGATGAGAGCTCACAGGATTGGGGTTCCTTAGCGCAGGAAGTGGGGCAACCCCACAGACCCGAGCGCGCCGGCACTCACATTGCAGCCCAGCCAGGGCATGGGAACACCGCCCGCTGGCTCCGGGTCAGAAACAGGGGCCGGAGGGGACAGACGTGGCCCTCATCGGCGGCCAGGCCGGGTGTGCTACCTCCCCGTCCAGAATGCGGACCGGAGAACCTCCAAGACCACCTGCCGGGTTACTGCAGAGAGAGCGGCAGAGGCGTTCGGCCGTCTGTCTGCGAAACGCCGCGTCCCGGCCACCCGCGTGTCGGCCTGGGACAGAAGGAGAAGGGACAGAACGGGACCCTGGCACAGGAGGACTCACCCTTACGAAAATCAGGACTTCCTGTCCTGAACTGGTGCTGTCCACAGGGTCCTGGAGAGCCTGGTGTGCACTCCATAGCCAGCCCTGCACTGAACACCAGTAGAGTTTCCCCAGAGGAGCAGACCCCGTGGGGGGTGGGGAGGAAGGAGAGGAGAGCTGTGGGGCCTCCTTAATGTCTGTGTGTCCTTCTCTGCCCAGGCAGTGACTCTGAGCGACCGGCTGGAGGCGCTGGGCCCTCTCCTGACGTCCGGGATTCAGTTGGAAGTCGCGCTGCACAGGGAGCCCAGAGGCCACGGGACCCAGCCCTTGCCCTAAGCCATCTTCAGGATTTAGAGACCGCACCCCAACTTCCTGGGCCCCAGTGCCGCGAGCCCCTTTAATGCCACATCCGTGCCTCCTAACAGCCAATGGCCCCTCCGCCCCTCCATGGACAGTGGCCACCGAGGGCCCCTGCGCAGAAGCAGCCCTGACACGCTCAGGACGCGTTTGCTGAACAAGAGTGAAGAGATGGCGACACAGGGCGGTGTCTGCCACCGCGCTTTTCCGATGGTGAAGTTGTGGGATCACAACGCAGACCTGATTGTCACGGTAATAATCTTCAGAGAACTTGGGGCGGCAGTGTCACCAGGGGACGGCCTGAGACGCCGACAGAGGGCTTTGGTCTGAAGACCTGCGGCCAGCGTGCGGCATCTCGGGCCAGAGCGGCCCCCAGACTCCCAGAGTGACCTCACACAGTGCTCACCGCCAGGGCTGAAGTGAAGGCCTAGACGACGACAGCTTTACAGTCGTCTTGTCCGAAGGGACCCAAGGGTTTGACCTCCACGTCAACACTGAACAGAAGCGTCGTAAGCCGTCCACAGACCCCGCAGAGGCTCGCGTCCCCTTGGGTTTTCCTATGACGCGTGAGAAGACCCCCGAAGTGAGGCCTGGAGGGTCCCACACGCCCAGGGCCCGCCCTGAGATGCAGGTGCGAGTGAGTGACACGGGGCGGCCGCGGAGTCACCGTGGACACGGGTGCCACACCTCGGACACGTAGGCACCGGGCCTGCTCCAGGCCTCGCGGCATGTCCGGCCCTCACCCGCGGGCCCTGCCCACCAGCCCACCCCCTCTGCCCCTCCCCCTGTTTTCGATGCAGACCTCCGCAGATTGTGTCTTTATTACTCTAACGAATGCTCCAATTTGCAGAAAATCATAACTCAAATCCATGTGGACGCTGGCCCATTCCTCACAAGGAAAATTAATGGCAAACAGGCCTGGCGACCCGGCTGGTGCCGGACTTGAGGAATGATCTCATGGGGAAGCAAGGCCCAGCTTTGTGTCTGCAGCACAGAAAAGGAATTTATTCGCAAATTCTGCCATAAATGCTCTTTAAAATAATGTCACGTGGCCTGACGCTCATTCAAAATGGATTTACTCCAACTACAAAACTGCCGGAGGTTGAAAGCACGCACACACGCACGCACACACGTGTGCACATGCACACCCACAGGCACGGAGGCATTCAGAGCCGGTACACGGACAGGATCTGGTGGGGTGTGTAGGTGTGTGTATGTGTCTTTTCCAAAGAGCACACACACAAAAATACGATTCTAAATTTAACACCCATGAGAAAACTGCCTTTAATTCACCAAGAAAAGTCAGCACCTTCGGGAAGAACAAGCCTGACCTGAAGGTTTGCTGAGACTGCTGGCTGGATACGGAATGAGTCTGAAGAACCCAGGTCCGGGCAAGCCAGGGGCTCTGTGAAGAAATCCATCCACGTCCCCTGGTTACGGAGGTGACCCTCAACAAGGGATGAGAAACTGCCCCATCCCTTTGCTCTCCTCACTCGTCTGCGGCCGTGCGTCCCGGCCTGGGGGCCCAGCGTCCGCCCCGGAGGGCGCACAGCGAGGGCGGGCCGCAGAGGCCCCGGGGGGAGTGAGGCTCGGCCCGCATCGCCATTCTGGAAGGCAGGTGCCTGCGGGAGCGAGTGCCGTGTTGGAGGCCAACAGACTTGTTAGCCATTTTCCTCTCCTGAATTGAAAAATTGAATTATATACTCAGCCTAGTTACCGAACCTGTAAAGTTTATTAAAGTTTATCGACCATGTGTACACACGTCAGGATTTAGCTCCCACCGCCGTTCTCAAGCTGGAACATTGAATTAGGAGGCAGCTCCTCGCCGCCGCACCGTGGACTCCCGCCGAGCTACAGGTAGCAGAAGTCTCCCCCAATTAGACATAATCATCACTCACAGTCAATAATTGTGCTAAAGGCTGCTTTCAAATCTGGGAGGGATTCGCACTTAATGTACTGATTCAGCTTGTCTGAGCCAAACTCGCTGTGTACGGAAACCAAAGCAATTCAGTTCTTGCCTACGGCCCTTCTGGCAGTTCATCTAGTTCTAGCTCGGGAAGGACTGCGAGGTACAATTTAATCTGAGACATCTGCGCACAGACAGGACCTTCTCCTTCACCGAGAGAGACGGGGGATGGCTAAGCTCTAGTTTTATGTGAAGAACCAGGCCTTATCTCGCCCCTGAAAAAGAAAGCATTTAAGATAGAGTAAAAAGCCAAATCAAAATTTTTTTTCCTTGGGTTCATGACACGCACTCCACAGCTCCTAACAGCTTTCTTGCTCCGACCAGCAGAAAACACTTGAGCCGGGATCCCAGGATTAACCATTTAAGGATATTACGCTTATCGCTGGCAGCAGCTGACGGAGGGGATCTTTGTTAAATATGAAAGGGAAATGGCTCATTCTTTGTGCGTTTGCAGAAATATTGAAATGCCTCTGTGCGTGCCTTTTGCCTTGTGGTGGTCTCGGAAGGTAGCCCTTTATCGCCCGTCTCACGCCGCTTCCAGAGGGCGAGCCCTTCCTGCACCCGAGCGATGAGACGTTCCTCTGTTTACCGCACAACGGAGTCCTCAGTACTCTGAGGCTGCCCGAGAGGCTGCCAGCTGCTAACACGACAAGCCAGTCGGTCACCGTGGCGCAGGACGGCCCACGCGGTCACTGTTGTTCTGACCCCCGTTTGTGCCTAAAGCACCGTGTGCTTTCTTCTGTTCTGTTTCAGGGGCGGTCGGACGCGGTCGGACGCATACTTCACGTCATGTGCACACACAATGGCAGAATTGGGGTGGCTTTGGAATTTTGTGCACCTTTTTTTTTATAAAAGGAAATTTGAACGGATTTTGAAGACACATCTGGGTCATCCTAGAACCGAGAAGTCTGGAGGACAAAGCACACGGCACAGCAGAAGACGAGGCCTTGCACGTGCGGGCGAGGGCGTCTGGAGCTGGAAGAGCTCTGGGCAGCAGCGGGGGACTGTGTGGGGGGACAGGGAAGCGCAGGTTTCTAGAGCCCAGAGTCTAAGACGGATGGATCTGCCTTCTGGGTCTCCAGGGTCCGGGGCCAGGTCCTGCCGGCTGTCCGCAGGGCCCCATCTGTGCTCGACCTTCTCATTCCCCTGTGAGGCATCGATGAGGACAAACCTGGAGACACGTTTCCTGTTGACACAGTGGGAGCAGCCTTGTGTGCAGGGAACGTGGTGTCAGCGGCAGTGGGCTGTCCTGTGGAGGCCAGGACGGGAGGTGTCCAGCTGGATGCAGCACCAAGGGGAGGAAGGACCACCCTGACGGTCACCAGCAGTATGAACGACAGTGCTGCCACCATCCTGACATTCCACAGCAACTCCCAAGCCTGACCTCACAGACTCTTCCTGACACCCACGTAAGCAGGGACAACCCAGTCCACAGCCTGGCAAATGGAGGCGTGGACACCACCCTGGTGATAAGTGGACGCAAGCCGAGATGTGAGCTGGAGACCTCAGTGCATGTAAGGGGGGAGGTATGGAACAGCGTGGCTTCGGGGACACCGAGTCCTTTCACATGTGTTTCAGGTGAAAATACAACAGGAAAACAGTGGCCCTCAGCCTCAGGACTGACGTCCAGTCCCTGGGGCAGCCACATCCAAGGTCAACATGGGGAAATACTTCCACCAGTCAACATAAAGCCAGCACCGTGAGACTGCCCCCCCACACACAACACAGAGACACAGGCATGCACGTGCACACCGTGCTGTGTTCACACACACACATGCATGAGCACACAGATGCTTAGGGGTGTGTACACACACGGGCATACACACAGATGCACAGGTGCGTATACACACATGGCTCACACACATATACACACATGTGCATACACACAGAATTATAGGTGCGTGCACACACACGGCTCACACACACAAACAGAAGCACAGGTGTGCGCACACACATGACTTGCACAAATGCATGTATGCACACACGGTTCACACACACATGCACACAGATGCACAGGTGTGTGTACAGAAACACCACACTGCTTACATGCGTACCACTCCCATTCTCCCTGCCCCTCCAAACTCTGGCACACATCCTCCCACTGGTTCTGGTCCCCAGAGACGGCGCCGCTCTGTGCCCTTTCCCTCTAGCACCTGAAAAACCTCACCGTCCCAGCCACAGCTGTGACCCCCACCGCTTCCCTGCTCTCGTGTCACTGCCTGTGACCCACGGGATTCCATGGGAAGCCTTCCTGCCCGAGACGGACAGGGCTGCATCTGAGCTCACCTGGGCTTCCCGCTCACACCTCCTGTGGAATCACCATTCTCCCTGGATCTCGGAGCGTCGCAAGAACCGCGTGAGTGCTAGCAGGTCCGAGTCCCCAGGAAATGTGGCTTATACTCAGCAAATCACTGCCCCGTGGCTTACGGGTTTTCTGGCCTACTAACTTTTACTGCAGGGCTCGTTGTGGTCTTTAGTCGCTCATTTTGAGAGCCCGTAACCGCCATTGCAAGGGGGTGCACGGAGAGGATCGCTCCAACTTCATTATTAACTTCATTTCTCTTCATATGGGTTTTATTAATCGAGCAATCACGTGCAATCTTGAGACAATTTACTGAGCAGTTAACGACCAGCTGCGAAGGCTCAGTCCTTCACAGTAAAGCTAGTGGGGCCTGAACACGTTAGCCAGTCCGAGATCTGAAGCGCCAGGGCAGCCGAAGGTTGCACATGAAAGGTACCCGACGTATTTCACAGGTGCTCTCCTCCGACTTCCCACATTTCTGACCTACGAAATCGTGTTCACTTAAAAACAAGATAGAGGCCGATTTTAGAGAATCTTGAAGACATGTTATTACGTGTGCTACTCGTGATCAGACCTGCAAGCTCTGCAACTGAGAGGCAATTTTCCCCTAAACATGTAAAAGACCTGCGGGATCAGAAGTCCGGGCATCCATGTGGGCACGTGCCTCCAGAGACGCGTGTGGATACCTGCGGGTCCCCTAGTGTGTCACATGCTTGGCTTAGGCTTGAGACCTGAGGATTTGAGCAGATCTGTGTGTCTGGGCAGGGGCAGCTGACTCGAGGCAGCAGGAAACAGCACGAGGCCATGAGGCAGAGAACATTCCAAGGTTAGTGCTGATGGCAGCGGAAGCTACCTGCCCATGGATACGAAAAAAAAAAAGAAAAAGGAAAACCATCGGTGCTACCCACAAAATTCACCAACTCCTTTTACTCTTGCAAAGACGCCTCTGACGAAAGAGAACCAAGATTATAGTCCAGACACAAAGCATTCAGTTGTAAATCTCATGAACTCTACTAAGAGGCCACACCTCATGTCAGACACTCAGCCTCTACCAAGAAATCCTTTTTCCTGTACCCTTTTGTAACATGGTGAGTAGAGTTTTATCCTCCTAATGAAAATAAAGCCGGGTCGGTGGCACTGTGACCGCGGTCTGACTGACTGCTGGGAATGTTCCCGGATTTGGTCCTGACCCTACAGGTGTTTTACGTGCCAGGAAAAGGGCTCATGGTTCTTTATCTCCCAGAAAACTCACCAGGCACCTCATTTACTCTAGCAGGGAATCTATTTTCCTTGCATGGAGGCAAGAAACAGGGAGCCCTCTGAGGCCGGCCATGCCATGGAGGTGCCTGCCTTGCAGCTGGGGTTGGTGTCGCCCCTCGACCAGAGAGCAGGCCCTTGAACTGTGGTAGGTTCACCCCCCATGAGTCTTTTCTACCCAGGGAGAAGAAGAAAGAAGCATCCATCTCTTCCCAAAAGACAAGATTCCCACTCGTCCACCACCACATTCCGGGAGCTCCGAGTGCCAGGAATACAGACAGGTGTGATGAACTTGGCAGGACACGCAAATGCGGTAATTCATCGATGGGTGGGCGGACTCTTCTGACGCTGCTGAGCCACACACGACTGTCTGCTCATCGTGGACGGGCACGACAATCAACGCTGTGCGTGTATGGCCTGGAGGACGTGGTCTAGGTCGCTGTCGCACGGAATGCCGCGTGGGTCCTCTGTGGGCTCTCTGAGGGGAAGCTGCGTCTCCTACAGTTATCCGGGGTTTCTGCTGACCAGTCTGCATGTGCTCGTCTTATCAACACAGAAAATATCCCGTTAGTTTTGTTGGCCTGCATCTTTGTGACCGACGTCTTATTCCTAGTTTACGTCACGTTTCATATGGGAGCCCTCCTGTGGCGAGAAGGGTCCCTGTACAGTGGCCGTCTCCTGGGGTCCACCCCGGCCACCCTGGCCTTGCAGACTGGAGATGTGGACGTTTCTTTGGGTTTTTTTGAACACATTCTTTGAGAGACTCATTTTTCCATCAGCATCACAATCTGAGTATTTGACCATCATGTCTAACTGCCACTGAACTTGCTGACACACGTACGGGGGTATAGAGACAATGGACTGCTGGCCACGGAGCTTGTCAGGGCCGGGCCCCTGCAGACCCCGGTTAGCTCCCTATGAAGGGAAATTCTGCTTTACTTTTAGAGGAATAAAACAGTTACACCGTCCACAGGGTAAATATCAGCTTCATGGACCAAAGTCACTTTCTTAGCTGGAACGCATATGTAAATAAAATCCATTTGATATTTGCCTTATTTTGAAAACACCCTTGTTTGACCATTGTATACACATGTAATAAATATTTCTTGCTTTTCTGTATTTTTCACTGAAGGACAGTCGTCTTACTGACAACAACAATCTCAATATTAAAACACCACTGCTATGTTTTTTTAGTGGGGAAAAAATGCATGTTTTAAGCATTATCCTAATAGGTCTCATTTCATTTTTATGATTATTCTATTTGTGTTTGTGAATAAAACATGGTAGCATTTTAGGTAAGAATGTCACATGGGATGTGACTGCTCACTTCGAGGGTTAAGGTAAATTTCCCCACGGATGGAGAGCGTCTCAGGCCTGGTTCGCAGAATATGCTTTGGCAAGAGGGGTTGCAAACGGCTGGTGGGAGAGGGAATGAGGAGACGGTGAGGGAGGCGGGCACACCTCAAAATCAGACTCACAGAAAGCCACACTCACCAACGTACTAAGAAAAATGTTTCAACTAAATAAATGCAAATGAGTATTTTATTTAAGTGCTTCAACGGCTACAAAACACAGGAAAACACCACCCAAAAGCGTGCTTTGAGAATAGTGACACCCGTTCACATGTATGAAATGACGAAGTGTAGTTTTTCCAATCCAGAAAAGGAAATGAAGAGCTGGAGAAACATCGAGACAGAGAAGAGGAATGGCTGTCGCTCACGGCCCCGGTGCAGTGTGGCCGCACAGTCACACCACAGGGTCAGAAATACCAGTGTTTGGAGTTCAGCCTCGTCCAGGGCTATGCCACCAGTCTCACTGGGCTCCTGCAGCTAATTTCCACGGCCCCCATTTCAGCACCAATACCTCTGCCCAGCCCGAGAGCCGGGAGCGCCGACCTTTGGGCTAGCCATAATTGGAGCCTCCTCTAATTAGGGAAAGTATCAGCTGACTCTAATATGCAGCAAGGTCATTATCACTAGGTCAGCGCTAACTAATTGATGTTTGTGTAGAATAGAATTTGGGATTACAATACATTCGGTTTAGCAAAACACACTAGGCTGACCTGGGAAACCGCATTGCATCATTCCGGTGTTGCTGCATGTAAGCATCAAGGCTCCTCTCCAGGGCTCCCGTGGTTTAAGAGCCAGCTCTCTAATGAGAGCCGGGATTTTGTAAATCAAACCCCTCACATCTGTCATTAGGTGATACTAGATGTGGAACCAGATCTGAGATATCATACAAGCCCATCCTACGTAAAACTTAAGTTTTCAGAAGCTCTCAGGGATGATAAGGCCATTAAGCCCGTGTTTTGTTTTGTGTCTTCAGCACAGTTTTTCATGGCAGGTAGCTATGTAATCACTATTTCAAATCTAAAATTGTCAGACAAAAATTATTAACCATGCTTTCTCAGCATAGGTCAGATTTCCAGTTTGCCATTTACCAGAGTTTGGAAGTCAGTTGAGTCTGTTTTATTGACATTTGATGTGGAAGCCTGTTGGTTTGTGAAGGGGTGAGGGGTAACTTACGCCAGGATCCAAAGGGAAGAGAGCATTAGGGTGGGATAGGACACACAGTCAGCCGTGGTAACTGGGGACATTTACTGCTTTGGTCGTGACAACCATTGAGACAGTGACAGAAAAGAAATAAATGATACTCAGTTGTATAATTTTAAGAGGACAGTTTTGCCCCTAAGTAGCCATGATGCTCTGCTGCATTTCTTGCTCTGATATCTATCTACAGTTCGTTCCATCCCAAGACCCTTGGAAGCTCTTTACATTGTATTTCAATAAGTTGTTGATTCAGTAAGTGTTTACTGGGAGCACATTGCGGGAAGGTCTGCAGAGGCATGGGGTGGAGTGAATGAGACCAAAAAGGAAGGGTTCTCACAGAACCTCGTGACTAAAGAGCATGATAGATAAGTGACACAAATCACATGAATAGAAACTCCATGGATATCAGGGTCCAGGGAATTCTGGATCCAGTGGGCACAAGGAACAAGAGGACTACTCTCACGGAGAAATACGGGTAGGTTTCCCTGAAGAAGGGATTTGAACTAAGATCTCGAGTGGCAGGGAAAAAAGAAAAAGAGGTGCATGGTCAGCATGAGGTGGGGTGCTCTGGGGTGAGGTTCAATTCATACACCCAAGCTTCAGACTTAAAAACCCTGATTTTCCTTGATACCTCCACCAGAAACTGAAAGCTTAGTATATGCAGAATAAATTGCTTGAGTTGTTTCCCTGGGAGGCCCCACCAGCCTGCTCATGGCTAAAACAATGACACGGGATCCCTCTTTCCATCTTCTCCCCAGTCCAACACATCAGCAAGCCTGGAGGTCCTTCTTCCAATGATGTCATGCACCATCTCTTTCCTTCCTTGCCCACAGCCTGTCACCTCTCACCTGGGCTGCTATGAGGACATCCTTGTTGATCTCCTTCATGCTGTCCCACAGCAGCCAGAGTCTTCCTTTCAAAATGTTGATCAGCTCACAGGGCCTCTCTGACCCTAATGTCTCACTGGCCAGCTATGAGAATGGCTAAAATCCAAACTGCTGACAGCAGCAGATGCTGGAGAGGAGGAGGAGTGGCCGGAATGCTCATGCGTTGCTGGTGCAAATGCAAAGTGGTCCAGTCACCGTGAAGACAGTTTAGTGGTTTCCTACAGAACTAAGCATACTCTTACCATGTGACCTAGGACTCATGTCCTTAGAATTTACCTAAATGGGCTGAAAAGCTATGACCATGCCAAAACCTGTGCGTGAATGTTGACAGAACCTTTACCTATAATTGCCAAAATGAGGCAAGATGAGGTGTCCTTCAGCAGGCCAGTGGAGCGTTATCCAGCGATGACACACAGACACGAGCTATGACACTACAAAGAGACATGGAGGGAAATTAAATGAATGTCACTAAGTGAGGGAAGTCAAGCTGAAAACGTCCCATACTGTGTGATTCCAACGATTTGACGTTCTGGAAAAGACAAAACCGTAAAAAGATCAGTGGTTTCGGGGAGTGGGGGGCAGGGACGGATGGATGGGTGCAACACAGAGGATTTTTAGGCCAGGGAAACCACTCTGTGTGATCCTACAATGACTGAAATGCGTCATTATGTTTGTCCAGAGTGTACAACCCGGAGTGAACCCCAGCGTGAGCTACAGACTTTAGTTAACAACACCATGCTCTACTGGTTCATCAATTGTAATAAATACAGCACATGGGGGCAAGATGTGGATAGTAGGGAGAACGCTGTGTGTGTCTGTGTGTGTGCATGTCTCTGTGTATGACTGTGTTGCTGGCATGCATGTGTGTCTGTGTGCCTGTGTGTGCATGCATGTGCCTCTGTGTGCGTATGTGTGTCTCTATGGGCACATATGTGTGTATGTGTGTACCTGGGAGCACATTGTGCCTGTATGTTCGTGCATGTGACTGTGTGCTTCTGTATGCATGTGCCTGCACCCATGTATCCTATGAACAAACGTGCATGCATGTGTGCCTCTGTGTGCACATTCATGTGTGCCTTCTGTACGTGTGCATGTGTGAGCCTATGTATGCCTCGTGTCCTTATGTCCATGCACATGTGCCCGTGTGAGCGTGCGTGTCTGTGTGTCCGTGTGTGTGCGTATGTGTGTTTCTGTGTGTGCATGTGCGTGCACGTGTTAGCGTATGGGGCCTGCGTGTGCATGTGTGTGACTGTGGGCCTGTG
This sequence comes from Enhydra lutris kenyoni, assembly GCF_002288905.1. Lineage (NCBI taxonomy): Eukaryota > Metazoa > Chordata > Mammalia > Carnivora > Mustelidae > Enhydra > Enhydra lutris. The sequence continues at coordinate 2,229,956 of NW_019154116.1, read as the reverse complement.
TGTGTGCATGTGCGTGTGCATGCCTGCGAGGGTTCAGGGACTATCTGAGAGCTCTCTGTACTTTGCTCTGTACTTCACACTCAATCTTTCTAGAAACCTACAGCTCCTCTAGAAAACAGTCTATTACAGGGAACAAGCCTCATAGGCTTCCTGCCCAGCTCAGGAGGAAATCTGAGGCCCTTGCCGTGGTCACCAGTCCCTGCAGTGACCACTTTTCCCCAGGGCCTGGCTCCAGCTGCAGGGACTGACTGACTTATCATAAGAGGCCACCACCAGGCCCGTCCCTCTCCCCCAACCTCATGTGACTAGTTCTGCTACGGACTCGGCCTTTATAGGCCACCTCCTAACCCCCAGCGTGGCTGCACATGGGGACGGGGTCTGTGGAGGGGACCATGTCGTGAGTGTGGAAGACCCTGTAAGACAGGAGAGAGCTTCTTTCTCTCCCTCCCTCTGTGCCATGTCAGCAGTGTTCTCCAGAACCCGATCCTGCTGGCACCTGGTCCGTGGCATCCAGCCTCCAGAATGTGAGGAGGAATGTCAGGTTTGAAGTTTAAGCTGCCCATCTGGGGTGTTCTGTTAAAGCAGCTGAGCTGACTCTACTTCCTCAGGCCTCCAGCAGAGTGTCCTCTCCGAGACGCCTCCCTGCCCAGCCTGGGCACTGGCAGACCTGACACCCACACGTGGCAGGACGTGGCCCCAGCCGGTCTGGGGTACCCATGAGATGTTGGCCGCACCAGAGCCCTCCACAGGGCGGGCTGGTCCCTCTGCCCCCGGATGGGAAGGGGCAGAAAGAAGGCCCTTCGAGATGCCCACAGCAGAGGAAGAATGCACGTGTGGTGGGAGTGTCCGCGGGACTCTCTCCAGGGGTATGGGACGTGAGCCCTGGGAGGGAGGGGGGCATGCAGCCTCCAATGGGACGTTGCCCCCAGGAACACACATTGTGGGGTTCAGGGCCATTTTCTAGTGGAGCATGGGAAAAAGTCTTTATCCAGGCTTGACGAAAGTTAATATCCCTATTTAAGTTCGAAAGAATGCACAATCAATGCAACGAAACAAGCTACATTTTGTAAATTTTGGACGATACAAAACACAACTTTCTTTCAAACAAAATGCAAATTGAAGCTCGTTATGCACTTCCCTTCCTCACGAAACAGCTACCATCAGACACTGGGGGTTCTCAGACCGAGCAAGCCGTCCTGTCCTCCGGAGTTACAATCTCTAGGAGGAATAAACAGCCGGTATTAGGGAACCCACCCTGGCTGGTGACTCGCCCCAGGACAGTATCCTGATAGCACTGACGACCGGCCCACGAGGGGCAGGAACAGAACCTGCGCACAGTGGCCAATCCAGCTCAGGCTGGCCATTCCTCCAGGCACCTCAGTCACGGCACTAGGGGCCCGAGCCACAGACGGTGCTCTGGCTGAGCAGGGGCACCTACAGGACCGGTGGGGGGGGGGGAGGACACTGGGAGGCACTCGGAGGCACTGACACACCAATTAGTGGCCATGCTCACAGAGCCCCCACACGCTGTTTTCTTGGGCGTTCAGCACCCACAGGTAGTTCCCAGACCCGGGACACACCAAGGGCAGCGGGACCATCACATGAAGCTTTGAGCTGCACCAAAGCCCTCCCTACCTTTGCTCTGCCCTCCGAACCCATCACCAGGTCAGGTGACACGGGTCAACCGCCCCTGGCCTTTGTAATCCTGCCCTTCCGTGGAAGCAGTGGGGCTTGGGGCACGCCCTCGACACCCAGGAGTGAGTGGCCAAGAGAGCTGGGGATGAAAATGATGGACGCTCCGAGGATGTGGCTCTGAGCACACTGGGGGTATGTTGGTTCTCAGGGGACCCCTGGGACTTGGGGGTGACTTCGGTGTGAGGACACACTGTGGGAGGGCCTCATGGAGCTGGGACTCATGGGGAGAGAGGCCTCAGATCCCTGCCCCTCAAGGTGGAGACAGCCCCGGCGGGGACCTCAGACCACACCTGTGGCTTTTCTACCCATTCCATGGGTGTCAAGGCCGTCCAGGCGTCAGAGGTCGCCTGCGCTCCGACAGCAAGAAAGGGGACATCAGGCTGTAAGCCACGTTCGATGTGGCTCAACCGCGTCAACAGTCAGAGTTCAACTGTTTCTGTCTGAGAGGAAAGACAAGATGCCCTAGGGCCAAAGGCCATGTGGAGAGGGGGATGGGACTGCTCCTACCCAGGTGAGGGGGTGTTAATATGTCCGGAGTGGCCTGGTCACTCTGCACATTGCTGAGCTGAGCATGACAGGTGGAGGGATAGGAGGACATGGGGCCTGGAGACGGACACAAGTGTCTGGACAGAGGAGCACTGGTCATGAGAGATGCTGTGGGAGCAGGGGCGAGGCAGCTTTCCAGCAGGGCTGAAGAGTGTGTGCAGGGTGGGGAGGGAGGGTGTTAGGAGGGGAGAGAGGCTGACAGAGACAGAGGAAGGAGGGACGGGCAGGGGGAGGCAGGGCAGCAGGGCAGGGAGAGCCTGCAGGTCCTGACAGCCCTCCCCACACCCACCTCGCTAAGGGCAGCACTGGGCCTCTTACGAAGTCCTGCAAACACCACCCGTCATTTGTGCTCACCCGACCTCACGCTCTGAGTCGAGCCCCCACCAAGACCCAAGGAGGGACCCTGGGAAAAGACACGCTCATGCCGTGGCACCCGTGGCACCAGCCAAAGACAACACCACACCTTCCCGGGTGGGCGTGGGGCCCTGGGCCTGGTTCTCAGGAGCCACCTGGCCTGGGACAACGTGCCGGCACGGCTCTTCACAGCGCCCGCTCTGAAGGCCCGCTGATGCCCGCCTCCAGCAGCAAAACAGGACTACATCGGCTCGGGGGAGCCACACAAAGGGCCTGATTGTTCCCGGCCCGCCCACCGCACACGCATTGTCTCTGCCGAGTGGGCCGCCGTGCTAACGCCTGATTGTTTAACCATTAACCAAGTGCCCAGCAGGTGAGTCACCGCCGGGCCTCCTTCCCAGCCAGTTCTGCTAGGTCCCTGCCAGGCGTTCCCCTTTTTCAAGATCGGATCCTTTATTTCAGGTGGTAATTGCTACACGTGCACACAGATGGTTTATTGTTGTTAATGGCAGTGGACACGCGGAAACTTTGCCAAAGGTCGTGGACGGCTGCTAATACGTACACGAAAACGATAAACACGGCCCGCACCCAGTTGCTGCCGCGGTGACTCGCTGCCCCCCGTTCTCACTGCGGAGACGGGGAGGGGCGCGATCGCCCCGAGTGATCCGAGCATTCCTGTGTGCTGAGGCCCGGCCTTCCGAGTGTTCGTAGGCATGTACAGTGATGCCAGGCGGTAATCTGGGGGCGACTTACAGAGACCTGGGCTCGGATTTCAAAGAGCAATGCAGACACCCACGCTTTGGCATACATCGTGCTGCTGAGTTGTGCGGCAGACGATTTCGCGTTTTCTCCCGTTAATGAGTGTCTCGTTTTAAACTCGCTGTTCCGGGCCGATGAAGACTGGCCTGCCACCTCGACAAGACAGCACCTCTCAGCTTCAGGCCCCAGCGTCCCGCCCCACGTGCAGGGACTGGACCGCTCGCATTTGGCCAGACAGGTGCTCAAGAGCTGCGGACGGCGAGGACGGAGAGGCCACAGCCAGCACCCGCCCTCACAGGTAAAAAACCCCAGAAAGGAAATCAAGGTCCATTTGGCAGAATTCCTCGATGACCGTCTTTAAAAGGCGTTTGAGGCCAACACGAGTCTCCGAGTGGCGAGAAGCTGAGCAGCTGCTGGCGACACCCAGTGTGCTCGTTTCGCGACACTCAGAGCCGCTCTGTTCCGGACACTCCGACACGAGGCCCGTCTTGCCTGCGCTCCGGGACGGTGCAGCACAGACCGCCTGCCGGAGCCTGGGAGAGGTGGCAGCACACGCTTAGCTTTCACATCCACAAGTGCACGCAACTCTTTCCTCCCAAGCCGCCCGCCCCCGTGTAAGGAAACGGAGGCCCAGAGCTGTCCAGCATCTCGCCGAGGGCCAGCCCATGGGGAAAGGACAGACGCCGGGAGCCGGACCGCCCCAGTGCTGACCCACTTCAAGGGCAGGGATGGACACGAACTCTCTCGCGGGGCACGCGAAGTCATCCCTTCACGGGAGGACACGCGGACTCCCATCTGAGAAGGAGAGTGTGGGACGATGCTTCCTACGGCGGTTAAGGATGACTTGTCCTGGTTCATGCCCTGGACTTAAAAGTCAGTCCTCGCTGAACCAAGTCTGCAGAGACGGGGGGCGCTGGTGCTGGCGAGCGTCTGAGCCCGCGATGACCGCCTCCCAGGCTGCTGGTGACATCGCCCTCCTGTCTGGTAACAGGCGTGCGGGGACGCAGATGACTACGCAGAAGGTCTGTGCCCCTTCATGCTCACCCGAGGCCGCCGGACACGGGCAGCGCACGTGCAAGCTGCGCCCCGGAGCAGCGCGTGGCTCACGGGAGTCCATCACGGAGAGGAGCAGGGTCGGTTCCCAGACGTGGATCTCCGGACACGCGAGGAAGTGACCCACGTCTACCTGGGCGGCCGCTCCGTCTTCATGGGGAGTCTAGGATTCGTTTGCCGCGGGCGCGGTCAGACGCACGGCCCCGGGGCGACTGTCCCGGGCGCGGCGTTCTCACGCTCACAGCACCCTGGACGCGGGCACGGCGCGCACGGGGGCGCGCGTGGAAGCACCGGCGACGGTCATGCGGCGGCGGGCGCGGGGAGAACGCAGAGACCGTCTGCGGCGGCCCGGGAAGGAACAGAGGCGGCCGGGCCAGCGGGCTGGAGACCGGCTCGGACGCGATCTCGTGGTCTGGGGCGCGTGTCCGTCCCCGGCCGTCGCGAGCAGCTGTGCGTTCCGTCACCGGGTCGAGGCGCGGGCGGCCAGTGGGGGGACGGACGCCGGAGAGAAGCTCGCGTCCCGGTGCTGGGAGGTCGCAGGTCGCTTCTTTTCTGTCCCGAATCCGCGGACCCGCCTGCGCTGCTCCCACGGTCCGCGGAGGCCGCGGCTACACGTGAAGAGCTCGTGGCGCACGCGGACCCGGCGAGCGCGCGGCGGACCCCAGCAGCCAGGGCCGGCGAGGCAGGGCCCCCGGCAGCCGCCCCCAGAGCGCGCGGGGCCACGCCAGCAAGGGAAGGAGCCCGAAGCCCGCGCGCGTCTGAGACAGCGGAGAAGCCGCCCCTCCCGGCCATGGCGACGCCGCGGCGGCAGCGAGCCCCGGGCTCCCCTCACGCCTCGCTCCACTGCGGGCCTGCGGCGGAGCACAGGGGAGAAGCGCGCCGCGCCCACGCCCGCGCCGGCTTCCCGACGCTCGGAAGCGGACGGCACAGTCCGAGCGGCGCCAGCGAGCAAGCAGCCTCCGGCACACCGCCGCGCAGGAGGTCACGTCGGGCTCC